>NC_069780.1:63420909-63723939 GCF_027406575.1 Nycticebus coucang | reverse complement strand
CATGGAATAACAGAGAATGGTGATCCAACAGAATATTACGGTTCATGAAGGGACAGCAACTAACCAGAAATGGGAGCTTTTCTAAGAGTTCTACATATCTAATCCTTGTGATTACACAGTGAGACAAGTGCTATTATTGCCCACTTCCTTGTAAGGATAAAGAAATTAATTACAGAGAGTATTACATGTTAACACAGCGTATCATAGCCAATACAGGCAAAATTGGAACACAGGTAGTCTGATCTCAGAGCACAGTTTTTAACCTATTAACTTCATTATTATGATGAGAATGAAAAATGAGGAAAAATATTTGGAACTAATGTGATAAATAAACATTTACCTTTTATGTACCTGATTCTTTAGCACATCAAAATGCAAGCTATAGACACATCATTTTTTATCAAATATGATTTTTTTAAATAATTAATGCAGTTTAGGTGAGATTGATGTTTTCAGATAGAATGTAAAATTTCTGGAAATTTCCTAAAAAGCAATGTGACTATATGAATCAGAGCTCATAAAACTTTCAGATTTGTCCTTTGGTCCAGAGATTTCAAATCTAATGGATGTCCTAAGAAAATACTTAGTGATGCAGAATGTAAAAATATTGTATTAATTGTCATACAGCTTAGAATTTGGAAAAAACTAAATATATTATAACGAGAAACCACCTTTTAACCTTGATTGTTCGCCATAATCCCCTGTAGAGTTTCTGTCTAGAATTATAGGCTCAAACTTTTAAAAAGGCTCACAGCTTTGTTTCGGAGTCAGTTAAATAAATTACTGTGTCTATTATAGTTATTTTATCAATTGAAATCCTATTTTGAATAATACTATACAATAAAATATAAGACTTTTTCAAGTATTTGTAATTAAAATGTGTCAATTTTATAATTTAAAGAACAATGGACTAAATATATGGGTACATGTTAAACAAATATGCCATAAAATTTTTCTATGCATCTACTCTAAGGTTCGACGAATTTCACTATTAATTTATGCCCTAATTTTGTTAAGGGCAGTGGTTTTACTTGGTTATTATGAACTCTCCCACTATAAACAGACTATCATGAAGAGACTTGGCACTATAAATTAATGAATTAATACATGAAAGAGAAAATGGCTAAACGAATGATTGAACAAATATGATATCCTTTATGGAGCATCTTAAAAGTTAGTATGTCCTTGGAATGATTATATATATTTTTCTTTATTTATATTGTTATATAAATTTCTTTCATTCCTTTGTTTTGGAGTAACATTCTTTAGAGTATAATTTCTCCTGCTCTTTACATAAAAACACATTAATACCCTGAAAATATATAATATTTCTTTGTCCAAATTGTTAATTTCTTTATGCTTTTATTTGTAAGGTTCCTAGACTTGAGTTTATGGTCAGAATTCAGTGTCAAATATTAGAATTGCAAATAGGGCACTCTTGCTTTATAGTAAAAGAACAAGAGCTGCTAGTGTCTGAAAAGTTAATTAGACAAAACAGACAATTAATTACATCTTATTAACATGTAAAAGACCTGTGACAAATTGCACTAATTGCATGCTCATATACATCTGAAGAGGTCAAGCTACTTTAAAAGTATGATGTTAATGGAAGACAAATGTATCTTTATGTGCTTGATAAGAATATTATAAACTGCATTATTTATTACTCCATTGGCATACTTAATAATTTTAAGCTTTAAATTAAGCTGCTCATTAAACAGTAGAGCTAGTACCAAGTCCTTAAAATAGGCCGTAAAATCTTGTTGCAGTGTAAGATAAATTTGAAGGTCTAGAATTTCCTCAGAATGTCTTTATACCCTTATTTTTTGAAGTGATTGAGCCTTGGAAATGTTAAACATATCTTAATTTGCCCCCTAGTAAAGGGAGAATTTTTCCATTGATAGCATTCACCCTGAAGAAATATATATTTCATTTTAAAGAACTCTCAATTGCTTAACTCAGATATGTCATTGTATAATGTCATATATTCAGTTGAACTTTATTTCCAAACAAAGAGAATAGAAAGAAAATAAAAGTTAACAAACTGTGGGTGTGGACTGTTTGCAGAGGACTAAGGGAAGGTTAGGGATGGGCACTCCTACAGGCAAAGAATTAGTAGTGGTAAAGGCATATGTTAGGAAGATGGACAAACCTCACAGAAGCTTAAAGAGACAGGAAGAAGTAAATGGAAACAATTTAAAATGAGGAATGAATCAGAATGGCTGTCACAGGCAAACAATTACATAAAGGCTCTTTGAGATTCTTTCATCGAAAACCTGTCACAGGAAGGGGACACTAGCAATTCTAGAGGAAATTGTTTCTATTTCAGTCAACAAAGCTGGATGTTCACTTAAGGCTCACAGACAGCCTTCACAAATAATATAGACCCTATTTCTCTAGAACCAATGCCTTCTGAAATTAACTTGACTGTCACTGTATTTTAAATGTTTATGGTTGGTGAATTCATCAAAGCAGTGTGCTAATGAAACCATCATTATGAGCTTCACTCTATCAGGCATCTGGAAACTTACATGGGCTTATAGTTAGGGGGGCAGGATACAAAATGAACTCATTCCTTTCACTCTCTGTGTACTCATCCTAGGAGTTTCATGCCACTGTAATAGATAGAGACATCAGGATACACCTGAGACCTTGTTCTTATATAAACAAAGTCAAGTATCATGATTTAAACATCTAGACGCTAAGAATTATTTTAATACCAATATAAGGTCCACGGAATAATTTACTTTATTTTGCTTGTCCATAATCTTTTCCTACCTATTGTTAATAGATCAGACTCATGTCAGACGACAAAGATTTATAAAGTGTGTGCAGTAAGACACTTTTTAAGCTAGTGCATGTAAAAGATGCCTAATATATAATAGTCACTAAAATAATGATAATAATAATAATAATAGTTGAGCTGAAACTGAATCATAGGAAGAAAGTTTAACTGAAAGAGATTGGTAGAATATAGTAAGATCTGTTAAAGGATAAATAGACATATGACCTCTAAGATATGAAAGGTCAATTCTTCTTTTTTTTTTTTTTTTTTTGTAGAGACAGCGTCTCACTGTACCGCCCTTGGGTAGAGTGCCATGGTGTCACACGGCTCACAGCAACCTCTAACTCTTGGGCTTACACGATTCTCTTGCCTCAGCCTCCCGAGCAGCTGGGACTACAGGCGCGCGCCACAACGCCCAGCTATTTTTCTGTTGCAGTTTGGCCGGGGCTGGGTCCGAACCCGCCACTCTCAGCATATGGGGCCAGCGCCCTACTTACTGAGCCACAGGTGCCGCCCTGAAAGGTCAATTCTAAAGGAAGACTATGTCACATTCCTGGGTAGAATGATTCTGATATTTTAGTTGAGCAACTTTTAGATAAATACAAAATCTATCATTATAACAGCAAAAACGAATTAGTTGTCCAAATGTATAGAGAATAATGTTTCAAGTGATTTAATTGTAATCATGTTCCTTGAGAAATTCTTGGTATGTCATCTGCACAAAGCACTCTGTAAAGGCTAGTTTCTAATGTAAATATCTATCCCATACCTTCAGATTTTCTAAAGTTTCTTTTTGGTGAAAATTTTCCATTACTACTAATTGATTTTCAGCATATTCTTTAAATAAATAACTAAATTTCAGAGACAAAGGAAGTGTGCACTTTGGCAAGAAAAAGTCACACATAATATATTGACATTAAATTCTTACATGAGCATTTGTGTTAAAAAGGATGCAGTTTACAGAAGCACTGTTAACGTCCTTTCTCTGAGGATGAGGACACTGAAATGTGTATTAGATGGAAAGTCAAGAACAAAGGTCAAGGGAGGCAATTTAAAACTGTCACTACCCAGAATTGGAGTCAAGGGTGCAAGCACTAAAGGGATGAAAAGAGTCAAACTACTAAGTGGTAGCAGAGGTAGAATGGTCATAGACAAGTTACTGGAATTCCGTGTTGATCCTGGTATACTTTCATGTGAGGACTGTGCCAATAAGAATCGAATTGCCCACTGCATTTAAGGAGGGATAGAGTAGACATAAATGATAATGCTTTGAAAAGCTCAAACATAAATATACTTCATATTATTAATAACATAACCAGATTGTTAATACTGAGAAAATGTAGAAGAGAAATGACACCCATAATCTTATCTTTTTGGTCCATCTCTGTGAGCAATTGGTCATCCTTTGAGCAGTTTTAGACCCCTCAGCCCCTGTTCAAATAAGCACTACGTGTACATGTATTAGTACCATTGGTACTGTAAAAACATTACCACAGATTGAGTGGCTTAAAATAATGAAAATTTGTATCTTATATATTTGGAGATCAAAGTCTAAAAAGAATCTGCAGGGCTGCATTCCTCCTAGAGGCCTTAGGAGGGAATCTATTTCTTATTTTTTCCTAGATTCTGGAAACTGCCTATATTTGTAGCCATGGGACCCCTTCTGCCATCCTTAAATCAGTTGTATAGTATCTCTAATTGATCTCCCTCTCTTTTCCTTTGCTTCTATAATCACATCATCTGCTTATTCTAATCCTTCTGCCTCCCCTTTAAAATGACCCTTATGAATATACTAGTCCTACCTGGATAATCCAGGATAATATCTTCTGCACGAAATCCTCAACATAAACACAGCTGCAAAATTCATTTTACCATGTAAAGTAGCACATTCTCAGGTTTGGTATATCAGGATATAGACATAACTCTGGTTGGGGTTGGGGAGAGTCAATATTCACCTGTTTCATCATGATTTCCTCTGGAACCAATAGGCAGGGAGGTTAGTGATCACATAGCAAGGACCATAATTTACAAAAGAGCAGAATTTGAAAATAGCTGTTTCTAGTTGTTACCTATCTGCTTCCCTAGGGAACTACCTCAAAGCTCTGTATGTAGAGTACAGGTGATACTCTAAGGAACACACATGAGAGTGAGGGAAGTAGCATTAGTAGAAGAATTTAACTGTGATGCACTTATTTAGAGACCTCAAACAATCTCAGAGAGCGCTCCAAAGTAGCAATGCATGTGGGGCTGGATGCTGTGTTCTTTCATTGATGTTGCTATCAGGGCCTGGGAAACAGAACTTGAGCAAGGTAGCTTCCTGTGGCAGAGGAACATAGCTACAGATGTTAACTCCAAACAATGCTGACAGCTAGGGAATGAGTGTCTGGGACCTGAAAGGGGACCCAGTGAGCTCATCACAGTGACCACTACACTGTTCTATCTAGGGTAGAATCCATCAGTATTGAACAAAGGATAAAGACCTGCCTACCTCACCACCTTCTTTCATGTTTGTGCACCATTTTTCTCTTTCTTTATTTCTTACAAGGTAGTCACCCCATGCAAAAGGTTCATTATGCTAGCCAGTTTGAGAGGCCAGTTCCTGAGCATTTTCATGATTGTGCATACTCTGTTTCCTAGGAACCAGTTCTCTCCTCTTTCAAATTGTTATCATGCAGAATTCTTGGAAATGGCCTGGTTCTAATCTAACGTGACTATTTTATTGACTTCCTATAAGGTTCCACAGCAGCTGTAGTTTCCTACTACCTACCTACTGTGCAAAGCTATACAATTCTATATGTTTCATTCATTTACTCACTTTGTTCAATTTTGTATTGATTTACTCAACAAGTATTTAGTGTTCAACAAATAAGGTTCACACTGTGTAAACAAAACAAGTATGCCCACTTTCATCATAGGGATTATAACTTTTAAGAGAAGATTCAAAATCACAACAGTGATGACAGCAAACAGTTAAAAGGGCTTTCCTTAGGATGTAAGAGGCTAAAAAGAGGATTGTTTCTATCTTAAAAACACTATGGCATTGGATAATTTACAAAATATCAACTTTACTTACAGGGTCAGGTGCAGTGGCTCGTGCCTGTAATCCTAGCACTCTGGGAGGCCTCAGCAGGTGGATCATCTGAGCTCAGGAGTTGAAGACCAGCCTGAGCAAGAGTCAGACTCCATCTCTAATAGCTGGGCTTTGCATCAGGTGCCTGTAATCCCAGCTATTTGGGAGGCAGAGGCAAAAGAATAACTTGAGCCCAAGAGTTTGAGGGTTTGAGGTTGCTGTGAGCTATGACGCTATGGCATTCTACCGAGGGCAACAGAGTGAGATTCTGTCTCAAAAAAAAAAAAAAAAAGAAAGAAACAAAAACAAGAACAAAACAACCAAATTTGCTTGAAATGATCAGAAATCTGTAACTGTGAGGCCTCCAACTCAGCCAGTATCTAAGGAAAGACAGACAGACATGTCCAAGAAAAGACAGGATGTAAGCGTGTGTTCAAATGAAGTAGACACAGAACACAATGCAAGCAACTAAGAATTATGCCAATATTTTAAATAAATTACTAAATGCTGACTATGAGGGAATGTGAGCGTATATAATTATTGGACGTCACACAACAAGGGGAATTTGTAGAGAATCAAAGGTTTTCTCCCAGGCCTCACTGTGAGCTTATGATAAAAAATGGCTCGGAAAAACCTAAGAAAAACTCCTTCTGGAGTATTCCCAGGAAAGAGATATATTATCTTCTAGGCCTCCATCTCTTCTACAAAACAAAAGTTTTAGCTAATAGGGGCAGGGAAGATGATCACATAATTTTTAGGACAAAAGGAAAGACCCATTCCACCTAGAAGAAAAGAACAGAAAATAATCCTCTATCCACAGAAATACACTTTTGGCCCAGACAATTAGAGGTATCCTACATTAGTCAGATGTGGGCAAGAACAGTGAAAAGGTATCAGACCCCAAATGCAGGGACACAGTATTTATCTAAAATAGAGGTGAACCAGAACAATAGATAACTATCCTCCTGCCCTCCACCAGCAGGTTAGTAAATTTTGAGTTATAAGTAAAAGAAGTTCACAGATTGAGGAAGGCTTAAGAATTAAGAGAGATGTCTCTGGAGTGTGGTTGAAAGGAAAGACTTAAGGCTATAGATGGAACAGATATTGAGAGGAAACCTCTGCCAGAGAAGTCTCATCTTCAAACACTAGAGAATACTAGAGGAAATTAGAAGCCTTGGGGTCCTGTGGTGAACATAGTATGGTAGGCAGAATCGTAAGATGTTCCCAGGAGTGTGAGGTGAGAGGGACTCTCATGTTGGTTCAGAAAGAGGAAACTGCCATGTCATGCAGAAAATGGCAGACATCTTACGATTCTGCCTACCACTCTATGTTCACCACAGGACACCAAGCATTCTACTTTCCTCTAGTATTCTCTAGTGTTTGAAGATGAGACTTCTCTGGCAGAGGTTTCTTCTCAATATCTGTTCCATTTATAGCCTTAAGTCTTTCCTTTCAAAGACCTTGAAGAGCTGAAAAGGATCCCAGTCAGCAAGAGAGTGAGGAGTTATAATCATTAAAAAAATAATATTCTTCCAATTACCTGAGTGAACATGGAAGAGAACACTGAGCCTCAGATGAAATCTCAGCCCTGACCAACAACTTGATTCCAACCCAATGACTCTCAGTAGAGAACGGAGCTGTGCTGTATCTGGACCTTAAATCACAGAAATTATGAGGTAATAAATGGATTTTTTGTTTTGTTTGTTTTCCTATTCATTTTTTATCCTTTGCAGCTGACTAGATTTTAAGCAGTTCCTACGGGAATGGAAACTTCCGTTATAGCTCCAATAGATGGTTTTTTTCAGTTATTCATATAACATATAATTAATTAAAGTTGAATAATGTAGTGCATTTACAATATTGTGCAATTATTACCTCTCTCCAGTTCCAAAAAAATAACTCTCTACAGTTATTAACACAAAGTTTTCTGTAATCTGTTGCATAGCCATAGGAAACTAATATAGATTTAGGGAACATATATTCACTGGAGAAGTGAATTAGCTCAGAGAAATAAGGAGCACTAGAAGTGGCATAAATTAATGTAAGTGTAAAACTCATTTTCTATTTTAATTATTGTAGAACATAACTTTCCCCTTTTTTAGCCTCATTTCTCTCTTCTTTATTTTTTAATTTTTTTAAGTCATATATACCTAGATCATGAATATATTTATGCTTTTGTGGGATTCATTGTGTTGATTATCTGTACTAATTGTAGTGCTTGCATCCTACTAATTAACATAGCTTTCACCTCATTTACTTAATCACAGTGTTAAGACATTTGTGTTCAATACTTGATAAATTTGGCTTGTACCCTTGCAATATACTCCATAGATGTGGTCTCACCACTAACCCTCCCTCTATTGAACCACCCCCTTTTATACCCATTCCTCTCCCCTTCCCTCTTTCATCCCATGGCAGAAAAGAATATAACATTCTACAACAAAAGTAGTAGCAAGTATTGTGCATTGATAATATTTGCTAAAATGAAATATATAACAATAATATTATGAATGGGAAAGGAATTGAGAATGCATGTGGGTTACTAAAAAGTTTTGAGGCAGACTGTGCTCTGGTCCATTATTTCATTTCCAGGAAACTTAGTCCATGGCTTCATTTCTGATTTTCCCATGCAAGTTTCAAGTTGCCCCACTGTCAGCCTTGTTGGGAGGGCTTCATTTGTTTCTGTTGGCATGGATTTTAAGTTTCTTGATTTTTGTGTATCTCAAAACTTTTGTAATGACCCACATTACCCATAATATAGGAGCTTTGGAGTACAACATGAAGGGTTAGATTTTCATTGTGGTATGACAAATTACCAGTTTACCATCAATTACATACATACATTGTAAACCCCATGGAATGAGCAATATTTTATAAAATGTATAATTAAAAAATCAACAGTGGCAAAAAATAAAATCAAAACTCACCAATTCAAAAGAAGGAATTTTAAAAGGAGGGAAACAAAGAGTGCTTAGGGAGCAAGACAGAAGACTCTAAGAAGCCCACATGCCATGCTGCTATCAAGAAAAGTATCAAAAATTGCAATGAGATGACCATCTCGGAGAGAGCACTGTGAGTCACCAGAGAAGCAATCGGAGACACCCACAGAGAAAGAGAGGGAGGTGGGTGAACCTCCAGCAAGAGCAGAAATGAGCTGAGCAAAGCGCCCAGGCTGGGGAAAGGCCAGAGGAGAAAACCTTAGGTTCTTCACATCCCTTATGGACACTCCTGCCAGGGCTAACATCACCACCACTGCTGCCACCACTCCCATGATGGCAGGTATCCAAACTGATCAGGGAGCCACTCGGAGACTGCAGCTCATTCTCATCCACCTTGGTCTCAAGTCACCTGTGTGGCTCATTTTTAAGCCTAAAATCAGCAGAATGGAGCATCTCAAACCATCCACATACTGTGCATTCGTCAGCCACATCCTTCCTAAACACATCATTGATATTTTGAGCTGTATTTGCTGCATTGGTTCCACAAGGGAACTCATATTCAAAAAAAAGGGAAAATTTTCACACATACATGCTTTCACAACATTGCTCTAAAGAGTAATTTGAAAGACAATTACAAGCCAAAATGTGCATTTGAAAGAATGAGGATATACATTCATAATTTAAAAAAAAAACCCAAGAAGTGTCAAAGTGAAATGGCCGATATATCAGCTTTCAAATTTAGTACTTAATGAAATTGATCATTTTTTACTTAATGATGTAATAACTTCTGTAAAGGTTATACCTCTTTGCGGTCCCACCTACAGTGTGTAGGCGGTCCTATCCCTCCACAGCCATGCCAGCATCTGTACTTTTGTATTTTTTGATAAAAGCCATTCTCCCTAGAGTTAGGTGATATCTCGTTTTCTGGTTTTGATTTGCGTTTCCCTGATGATTAGAGAGGTTAAGCATTTTTTCCACGTGTTTATCGGCCACTGCTCTATATTCTTTGTGAGAGCTCCTGTTCGTGTCTTTTGCCTACCTTTCAATGAGCTTGCCTGATTTTTTTTTTCTTGTTGATTTGCTTGAGTTCTTTGTAGATTATGCTTATCCGTTCTTTATGGGATATATAGCAAATATTACTTCCCATTCTGTAGGTTGTCTATCTGCTCTATTGACTGTTTCCTTGGCTGTGAAGAATCTTAATTGAAATCAGGTCCTTACTGTTGTGATTGCCATTTGGGGTCTCTTTTATAAATTCTTTGCCTAAATTGCTGTCTACAATTTCTTTCCAACATTTTCCAACATTTTCTTTGAGAATTCTTAGTTTCATGCCTTAGGTTGACATCTGTTATCCATGGTGAATTAATTTTTGTGAGTGATGAGAGGTCCAGCTTCTGTTTGAATCTTCTGCATGTGGCTATCCAGTTCTCCCAGTATCCTTTGTTAAATGGGGATTATTTTCTCGAGTTTGTTTATTGTCCACTTTGTCAAAGATCAAATGGCAACATGAGAATGGTTTTATATCTGGCTTTTTTTTTTTTTGGTTTTGTTTTTTTCCACAGAGTCTCACTTTGTTGCCCTCGGTAGAGTGCTGTGGAGTCACAGCTCACAGCAACCTCCAACTCTTGGGCTTAGGCCATTCTCTTGCTTCAGCCTCCCGAGTGGCTGGGACTACAGGCACCTGCCACAACACCCAGCTATTTATGTTGCAGTTGTCACTGCTGAGTTAGCTGGCCGGGTCCAGTTTTGACCCTGCCACCCTCGGTATATGGGACCAGCACCCTACTCACTGGGCCACAGGCGTCACACAGATATCTGGGTTTCCTGTTCAAATACTTTGGTCTATATCTCTGTGCTGGTCCTAGTATTGTGCCATTTTGGTTATTATAGCCATTTAGTATAGTTTGAAGGCTCGTAAAATGATTCCTTTCATTTTTCCATTTTTTCATTTTGCTGAAGGTTGCCTGGGCTATTTGGGCCCTTTTTTTTTGGTTCCATATAAAGTATAGAATTATTTTTTCTAGATTTGTAAAAAATTATGCTGATGTTTAAATGGGGATTGCATTGAATCTGTGTGTCACTTTGAGTGGTGAGCTGTAGAACACTTTTAGCAATGCTGATTCTGTCAATTCATGAGCATGATATGTTTGTTCATTTGTTTACATCTTCTGTGATTTCCTCCTTCAGGAACTCATAGTTTTTGTATAGATCTTTTACCTCCTTGGTTAAATGTATGCCTATGTATTTTATTTTCTTTGTTGCTATTGTGAAAGCTACTGAGTCTTTTATTTGGTTTGATTCTCAGCTTGACTGTTGGTGGTGTATAGGAATGCTTTTGATTTGTGTATATTGATTTTGAAACCTCAGACTCTTATGAAATTATCAATTCCAGGAGTGGCTTGGCAGAACCTGTGTTATAAATGATATTTTTTACTGGCTGAGTAGTACTCCATATTGTACATACACCATATTTTATTAATCCACTCATGTATTTATGGGCATTTGTGCTTGCAAGTGTCAAAAATAATCTATTTTTCATCACACATAATAATACAGTATAGAAATGGTTTGTTACAACACAAAGTGGCAGGCTTCAGGGCGATTTCTCTTCTGGTGCTTGCTTCATTAATTCATAACCCACTCATCCAGCTTCTATATTTTGCTAATTTATTTAAAATGATGCAAAATTGTTGGAATAGTAATGCCAGAGGTTGCTACTAATTCGTCAGAAAACCGAAATATTGGGAAATTATCAAGCTCATAGAGATAGATAAAAGCTTTCCAAAATTCCAATTTTCATGTGAAATCTTAGATTTCATCCCTGTCATCAAATAATGTTAGTTTTTTCCTTTAACTGAATTGATATTCAAGAAAATATATGCCAAATATCAAGGTCTGAACAATCATTACCTTATGACTTATTCTTGCCAAAAAAAAAAGAAAAAAAGCTCTGTGAAAACAGTGACTAGTTTATTTTATTGATCAAATAATTATACAAGTGTTTTTTCTTGAGTCGACTGACATAGTAATCTGCAGAGTGCTTTGTACATATTTTCCATTTTGTTACACAGGATTTTAAAAAGACATATACTCAAGAATTGAGATTTAATAACATTAGAAATTTGTATTAGCCTCACTATGGAATTTTTAGGTAAAGCTAATTTTCTTCTTTTTTCTAATCTGTAAGTTTTTGATGGTGAAAAATGCAATAACTAATATACAAAGGGTGCCAAAAAGGTGTACACATTTTGAGAAAGGAAAAAAACTTTATTGAAATTATAATACTTAGAATATACAAATAATATTTGTTATCTTCCATATTATATTATATTTTGTGTGTCTTTCAATTGTAGAAGTCCAACATGATTTGAGTATTACAATTTTAATATATTTCAGTTTTTTCTTTCTGAAAATGTGGATACACATTTTTAGTGCCCTCTGAAGTTTGATACACATACCACTGCCTTTATTAATGCTGCTATTAATATTTTCCTAGCTGAGCCTTGTGGCTCACTCCTATAATCCTAGCACTCTGAGAGGCTGAGACGGGCAGATCCCTTGAATTCCGGAGTTCAAGACCAGCCTGAACATGATTAAGACCACATCTTTACAAAAATACAAAAATTAGCTTGGCATTATAGTGGGTGCCTGTAATGTCAGCTACTCTTGGAGGCTAAGGCAGGAGATTCATTTGAATCCAGGAATTTGAGGTTGCTATGAGTTAGGCTGATGCCACGGCACTCTAGCCTGGGCAACAGAGTGAGACTCTGTCTCAAAAACAAAACAAACAAACAAACAAACAAAAAATTACTGTTGTTTCAAAAGTCAACGCAATAAAGGAACAAATGACATCTCATTGTTTTTATAACTGATAAAGTTTATGAATTGTCTTAAAAATGCCTGCTAGGGAAAAAAGAATAATGGTGATTAATTTTTTGAGTTAAAGGTATATAAAATATATTTTGTTAGTCATGGAGACCCTAGAATGCCAATTAAAACTTTTCATAATTAATCACCTCTACTATTGGCTCTGTAAAAGAAGGGGTACAAACTTCACAAATAAAAAAGGGATATCCTTTTTTTTTTTTTTTTTAAAGACAGAGTCTCTCTTTGCTGCCTAGCCTAGAGGGCCATGATGTCAGGGCATACTTTTTAATCCTGAAGGAGAAACGGGGGAAGTATTTATTCCTCTATCCAGTTTTTCCCTCTCAATCCCACTCTAATTTGGAATAAAGATTTCCCTGTAACCGACAGCATTCTTGATACAATGAGAACCCTTGAGTTATAGTGTCCTTGAATTAAAATAACCCAGGGAGTTCAGTGTAGAAGTAAGTCATTTACAGATAAATATACAAAAGCTATTACCCATATATTCTCCATATAAGTGGTTAAAAATGAAGGAAAATAACTGACCCTTTGACAATCCAATAAAAATGCAAAATTCCTAGCAATAAACTTAACAAGAATATGTAAGATCTCTCTGAATAAAATCACATGAATTTACAGAGGGGCATAAAAGGAGACTTAACAATAAGTAAAAGCATACCATGCTGCTAGGTGGAAAGAATAAACAATTGTAAACAAGGCAAAACTTGGGGCTAATTAACTCATATATTTAAGATATCACAACAAAAATCAGAATGAAATTTTTGTTTTGAATAAGTTTCTCCAATAGATTAAATATGTGAGACTAGTCAGAATAATCTTGACAAAATAGGGTATTTCCTTATTAGATATATGCATATTAAACTTATCCACTGACACAAGAATAAACTGTGACAAGGTTAGACAGGGTGTTCAATGCCATAGAACATAAACTCAGGAAAGTGATGTAGGTTATGTATGGTCATGATGATAGTCATGAGAATAACGGAGATCATATGCTGAACATTTACTACTGTAAAAGTTTAATAAACATTAACTACTTAGTCCCCTCTGAGACTGTGTGAAGTAGGTGCCATTATTTCCTCATTTTGGAAATAAGTTTTGTGAGTTTGGCTAGTTTAGAATAAACTAGTTTGGCTAGTTTAGAATAATTGAATAACTGATACAAGAAACTGATTTGCCATCATGGAGAAGGTAAAGTTAGGAATTTCTTTTTCATACTTATTTCAAAATGTGAATTATATTAAGTATGAAACAAAATTAAAAGAAAAATTTAAAATCATGGCAAACTATTTACATAAACTAGGGGAAAATACCTCTTTAAGCATGATTCCAAGAAATAATGCAAGAGATTAATAAATGGATGAATTATATTTTTATTTCTACCTTCAGGAAAAGATTTAAGAAAGATAATATCCAGAATGGTGAAATTATAGGGGAATACAAGCTCATTTACTGAATGGATGATTTATGACTCTAAAACAGCAATTTTGTTTCTAGAAATTTCTCACCAGGAATCAGACAAATGAGCAAAAACATATACATGTGTAAAATTTTTATAAGTATTCTTAAAAGTATGATAAATTGGATATAATATAACCATCTCAAAGCAGTGCCTAGTTAGACTATAAAGTGCAAAGTTAGACTATATAGTAATAGGTGGGTATTACATTGATAATGGAGATCTGTATTTACAGGCATGGAAAGATATTCTGTTATATATTAAATGACCATTACTTATTTGAGAAAAGAACTTATGAGTTTGATTTAGTGTTTATTACACACACACACACACACACACACACCTGACACCATCTTAAACTGCCATTTTAAAACGTTGCTGCATATTAGTGTGTACTGGAAAGACGATAAAAATCCCATTATTTAGACCATAATCCAAACCAATTCAGTCACACTTTCTAGAAGTGAGACACAGATATCAATAACATTTTAATGGCCCTAAAATGATTCCAACTATGCAAGCAATCAAGTTTGCTGCTTACAGATAATACAGAATCATATGCTGACCTAGAATCATATTGATACTTGTATGACTGACTCATATACTGATATAGAATCATATCGAGTCATATTAATAATGAGCTAGATACTGACACAGAATCATATGCTGTTATTAATTTTGATTGTCTTTGAGGAATAGATAAAATATATTTTGTCTATTTTTCCTTATATGTGTTTTAAATTTTAATATGAGGGTTATTTGAATGTTGATGATAGTGTCGGAGATATATAATGAGCATTTCTCTATTTTTGGTGTCTGATTGCTGACAACACTTAAAAGTATTTTCCTCCCTCTTATCCTTGTGCCTGCATCTGGCTAGCCTGAGTCAGAGGCCTGATTTCTCTCTTCTTTGTGTTAGGTGAAGATTCAAACCATACAAGCCTCTTCTTGCACATGAATCGTCCCTTTGGTCCCAGCCCTAACCACAATAAAAACTCAGACCAGTGTCATTTCTTTACTCTCTCAAACCATTTTCATCTTTTCTGAGAGACTTGCCCTACTCTTTCCAAAGGCCTCAATTATGAAGTAATAAACTTACATCATCAGTCTCAAGATTTAAACTAAACTTTAAAAGTGTGTGTGTGTGTGTGTGTGTGTGTGTGTGTGTGTGTGTGTGTGTGTGTGTGTAGGATAAGATTCCAGTTCAGTACTCTGGAAGTAGGAGTGTTTATGCCACTAATATTCTAACACGCCCAATTTTGTGATCCATTTCTTATTTTAATCAGAGGTTGGGGGGTGTAATAGTAGAAACTCCCTGTTTTGGCATGGCTACTGTCTTTGTTCTACTTCAATGTAAAGTCAAATTCCTCTTGGGTTTTAATGCCATGCCAAGAAATGGAAAGAAATTTTAACACCTTAGATGTAGAGCCTCAAAGTTAATCTATTATTATTATTTTTTAAAATAATAAGCAATAATTGTACATATTTATGGCATACATAATTTCCATATATACATGTACAATGCACAGTGATTAAATCAGGGTAATTAGTATTTCTCCTAAGTAGCTGATTTCATCCACTGTTTATGACTGAATAGTATTTCATTGTGTACATATACCACATTTTCTTTATCCATATCTTCATGGATAGAGAGGTTGGCTATTGTGAATAATGCTGCAGTAAACATGAGGTTGCAGTTGTATCTTCGACATACTAATTTCTAAATCTGTAGAAATGATGGTATTTTAATGGCAATTTCAATGAATCTGTATATCACTTTCTTTTACTTGGGATAGATATACATAGTGGGATTCTTGGGTCACATTGCAATCCTATTTTTAGTTTTTTGAGAAACGTCTATACTGTCCTCTGTTATAGCTATGCTAGTTTACACTTCAACCAAAGGAGCATAAGAATTCCTTTCCTACCACATTCTTGCCAGAATTTTATTTTTTTGTCTTTTTAGTATGTGTTAATAGGCATACTAAGTAGGATAAGATGATATTATTTTGATTTTCACTTCTCTAATGATTAATGAAATTAAACAGTGTTTTCACATGCTATTTGGACTTACGTGTATCTTTTGAGAGATGCCTATTCAGATCATTTCTGCATTTTTAATAGAATAGTTATTTTTAATTGATTGATGTATTTATTTGCTGTTAAGTTGTTTGAGGATATTGTGTATCCCAAATATTAATCCCTTGTCAAATAAATAGTTTGCAATTTTCTCTCATACTTTAGGCTGTATTTTAACTTTGTTGATTGTTTCCTTTGCTATGCAGAACTTTTTAGTTCGGTATAATCCCATTTGTTTATATTTGCTTCCATTTTCTGTTCTATTGAGGTCTTATTCATAAAACCTTTTCCCAAACCCATGTCCTGAAGTGTTTCCTTTATGCTTTCTTCTAGTAGTTTCATAGTGTCACTTCTTATATTTGTTAAGTCTTTAAATATATTTTGAGTTTTTTTTTTTAATATAAGGTGAATGGCAGGGGTCATTTCACTCTTCTTCATATGAATATCTAATTCTCCCAACATGATTTACTGAAGAGACTATACTTTCCCCAATATTTTTGGCATCTTTGTCAAAAATAAGTTGGCTATAATACATGGATTCATGGTTTCTCTAGTCTGTTCCTGTAGGATAATGTTTAGAAATAAACATATCCTACATCAAGCACACAAAGTGAACTCAGTGTGAGTTTAAAATGGCTTGCTTTCTTTCCAGAGGCTTAAGGGACCTGGGCCCCCCTGGGACACACACAGAGTTGGCTTGCCTGGAGTTAAAAATTCCACAAGCCCATTCTCTGAAGTTGTGTGCCCCATGAAGCCTGAGATCAAAGGGCATGCTGCCCTTCCTCAGAGATATGGGCCAGAGGGTTGATGTATGTTAACAACATATTGTCAGATGTCTATAGGTGCTCTGCCCTGAGGAAGTGACATAGTCGTTACTTCATACTGAGTAAACTCTTGAAGATACTCTTCCATTAACTCTGTTCCCTTGTGGCTACTTTCTTCTTTGTGATCTTTATTTAGATACCTGCCCAGAGATTAGTCAGTGTCTAGAAGAAGATGTTTACTACAAAAGTGATTGTGTTGATATGGTAACAGGATATTTCCTTTCAAGTTAATATCAGATAGGTAAAATGAAGTAATGGTGAAACTAACAGATAATAGATTAAGTGTGTACATGACTAGAAAGGTATAAAATCATAACCCTGAATAAAGAAATTTGCCACACGCCATCCCATCCTGTGTAGTCTGTTTCTTGACTTAATAATTACAGGAGCGAGTTTACACCCACGGCAAAGCTGCTTTCATTCATGTCTCCGATCACACAACAGTTCCCATAATCTATGTGTCTGTTTTTATGCTCGCACTGTGCTGTTTTGATTACCATGAGTATGTATTATACTCCAAAAACTGACAGCCATGGTGACACAAGAGTTATTTTTGCTGAGGATCGCTTTGGCTATTTAGGATCCTTTGTGGTTCTATACACGTATTTTTGTTTCACTGGGATAAATCCTATCTGATCCTAGTGTATAATGTTTTGATGGTCTGTTGGTTTCATTTATTACTATTTTTTTGAGGATTTCTTTTCTCTATGTTCATTAGGGATATTGGCCTGTAGTTTCATTGTTATTGTTGTATTCTGATCTCGTTTTGGTATCAGGGTTATGCTGGGCTTGTAGAATAAGTTTGGCAAAATTATCTCTGTTCAATTTTTTGAAATAATTTGAGAATCGGTATTGTATTTGTTCCTCCTTAAAACTTAGTTGGAATTCAACAGTGAACATTTCTAATCATGTTTTTTTTTTTTTTTTTTTTGGAGGGAGAGGACATTTTATTACTGATTCAATATCATTATTGATTATTGGTCTTTTCTTGTTTTCTATTTCTTCTTGGATTAATATGGTTGATTCTATATATCCAGATATGTATCTACTTCCTCTGGGTTTTCCAATCTGTTAATGTATATTTCTTCATCATAGTCTCTAATGATTCTTTGTATTTCTGTGGCTTTTATGATCTCTCCTTTTTAATCTCTGTTGCTATTTATTTGAGTATTTCCTCTTAATTTTTCTTTGTCTATTTAATGGTTTGATAATTTTATCTTTTGAAGAAAGCAACTTCTCATTTAGTTGACATTTTACATTTTTGTCTAAATTTTATTTATTTCTGCTTTAATCTGTGTTATTTACTTCCTTCTAATATTTTTAAGTATGGTTTTTGTCCCTTGGGTACATCACTAGGATGTTTACTTGATATCTTTCTACTTTTTTGATATAGATATTTATTTTTATAACTGTGCTTCTTAAAATTGCTTTTGCTGTGTCACACAGGATTTAGTTTGTTCTGTTTATATTTTCATTTGTACCAAGAAATTTTTAAAATTTTCATTTTAATTTCTTCCTTGACCCTTTCTCATTCAAAAGTATGTTTTTCAAATTCCAAATATTATACAAGTTTGAATGTTCTTGTTATTGCTTTCTAGTTATATTTCATCATGATCAGAAAAGATACATGATATGGTTTCAATTTTTTTTCATTTCAGAATATTTTGGGGGAATAACATTTTAGTTACGTAATTTGATTTTACACATTTTAAGTCAACGGTATAAGTGGGTGTTTCACTCAGAATATGTGCTTTGGACCAGTTAGGTGTGCAAATAGCCTCCCAATCTTTATCCCCACTATCTACTTGATTTCGGTTCAGTTTTACTTTCATATTTGCTGTGGGACTGCAAACTAGTACAATTTGTATGGAAAGTAGTATGGAGATATCTTAAAGAACTGAAAGTAGACCTACCTTCTGATCCAGCAATCCCACTACTAGGTATTTACCCAACGAAAAACAAGACATTTTGTCAAAAAGACATTTGCACTTAAATGTTTATAGCAGCACAATCCACAATTGCAGAGATGTGGAAACAACCAACCCATCAAAATATATATATATATACATTATATATATATAGTGCATTGTTTCATGATGCAGTTTAAATTTGATGTTCCTTTGTGGATTTTCTGTCTATATTATCTGTCTAATGTGAGAGGGGTATTTTGATGTCCCCAACTATTATTGTATTGAGGAAATCTCTTCTTTTATATGTAATATATGTTTTGTATATCTCGATGCTCCAATGTTATGTAGATATATACAGTACAGCCTCTGTAACTTGACTACCTAAAGGACTGTAGCAAACTGGTCAAGATACAAAGATGGTTAAGATATGAAACCAGGGGCGGCGCCTGTGGCTCAGTCGGTAGGGCGCCGGCCCCATATACCGAGGGTGGCGGGTTCAAACCCAGCCCCGGCCAAACTGCAACCAAAAAATAGCCGGATGTTGTGGCGGGCGCCTGTGGTCCCAGCTACTCGGGAGGCTGAGGCAAGAGAATCGCTAAAGCCCAGGAGTTGGAGGTTGCTGTGAGCTGTGTGAGGCCACGGCACTCTACCGAGGGCCATAAAGTGAGACTCTGTTTCTGCAAAAAAAAAAAAAAAAAAAAAAAAGATATGAAACCAGGCTTCCAGTACTGATGTGTACTTGTGGTTCATGTCCAATCTATGAAAATTAGGTCAACTTAAAGAGGTGGTCAAAGTAGGGACATGGGAAACTATAAAGGCTTTACAGTGTTTACATATGGTATACTTTCTTACTGAATTGACCTCATTATTAATAACTGCTTTATCCCTTTTTATAGTTTTGACAACGTCTGTTTTATCCAATAAAAATGTAATAGCTACTTCTCACATGTGGTTTCCATTTTGCTTGGAATTTTAAAAAAAATCTTTACTTTTAGTCCATTTATAACTTTACAGTGATTTTTCTTACAGATAGCATACATGCATATAGTTGGGTTTTGTGGGTTTTTTGTTGTTGCCATTGTTTGTTGTTTATCCCATTTGTCCTTTCTACATGTTTTAACTGAAGAATTTTATGCATTTACATTCAATTTTATTAGTAATAGGTGAGGACTTAGTCTGGTCATTTTAGTAAATTGTAGTTGGTTTTTTGTTTCTTCCTTCTTTTTCTGAAGTGATAAGATTTGATTACATTGTCTTTCTCTTTTAATGTGTCTTTCTACTAGTAAGATACATTGCATGTTTTCATGGCGATATTTATCTTTTATCTTCCACATATTGAGTTCTTTTATGCTTTCCTTGAAAGGTCAGTCTAGTGGTGGTGAATTTGCTGTTCACTCAGTTTTTGTTTGTCTGGGAGTGACTATTTCTTCTCAAATTCTAAGGCACAATTTTGCTGATTATATTATTCTTGGTTGATACTTTCTTTGTTTAAGTAAATTGAATATAACATCCTATTCTTTGCTGGCCTGTACAATTTCTAATGCAATGTGTCCTGCTAGTCTGATGAGGATTCTCTTACATGTGACTTGATATTTTTTCCTTGCTGGTTCTAATAATTCTTACTTTGTCTTTAACTGTTTACAGTCTGCTTATAATATGTCTTTAAGAGGATGTGTTTGGGGTATATCTATTTGTATATCTTTGAGCTTCCTGGATCTGGATGCTCATCTTTCTTCCAAGTTTTAAGAATTTTTAAACTATTTTATGAAATATATTTCATATGCTTTTTCCTTTCTTTTCTCCTTTTGGAAATCCTATAGCAGAAATATTTGTTTTACTTAGGCCAAGGTAAAATAACACAGACCAGATTTATCTCCTGCCTAAAATAGGAAAAACAAAACAAAGTTTACAAAGATTTTTAAGATACTAGACATCACATAACAAAAATCAATAATGTTTGAAAGAGAAGAGACACAATGGTGTCTCTACCACTATTAATCCAGTCAACTTCCAGGAAAGAATTTCTAGACTCAAGAAGGAGAATCTAGATTGTAGCCTGGTACACTCTCTGTGATGAGGGGACAGAGGCAAGGGTCCAGGAAGAACAGACATCTAGAGTTTACAAGAGAGAGCTGTGAGAAGGGAGTGCAAGGGAGAAGAAAAGTGTGAGATCTGTGGATGGTCCCTCATGTTGCATTCTGCTGAGTACTGATCTGATCAGACAGAATGGAAGACACACGAAGAACAGAGAGAAAAAAAAAAACAACTGTCACCAGTTGTTGTAAACAGATTATTCCAGGGCTATGGTACTGCTATGTTTACTGCTAAACTGCTACAATATCTGCTAAAGGTTTTAGGTCGGTAAGAACAATAGAAGATCTGAGGAGAAATGAACAAACAAATAAAAATAATGGCAATGCCATCATAAATGTTGCTAAAACTAAAATTCCATGAAATGAAGACATTGGTAAATGGTTTCCCCAAGATGATAATCTGGATTCACAAGAAGCTATTGATTCAAAATTGTATGACACTCCATCCATAAGCTTCCCTGATAAGATAATATTTTATCTGGCCCAAAACGTGTATTTTATTAAAGGCAGAGGTATATGGTCACTGCCTCTTGATGGGACAGGCTTTGACATAAAATGTCTAAAGCAATGCTTCTCAAACTTTAATCATTAAATAAGATTCATCTGGGAAATCTTGTCAAAATTCAGGTAGTGATACAGTAGGTCCAAGATAGAACCAAAGATTTTGCATTTTTAAGTTCCCATGTGGAACCTCTGTTGTTGATGCATAGGTCACACTTTGAGTAGCAAAGTTTTAAAAAGGATTAAAATGTTGTGTGCACTCTAAGTAGATTAGGGGACTTAGAAATTGGGCAGTGGCACTTAAGTTTTTGTGGTACTAGAGTATATTATATATTGCATCTTCTATACTAAGCTCTACATAGTACCAGGAAAGGAAGTTGCCTAATGGAAAACACTGTGTGAAGGAGATCAGAATAATAAATATTTCAGATAAGAAAGTAAGTAGGAATTTTAATAAATTATCATTAACAGAAAATATTCAAGATAAAACATTTGAAGGCTCAAATAAAGGGATTTACATTGGGTTGCTCTTACCTCCGGTATATACATCAGTTTCATCTTGGACTGACAGAACATCATAAGAAAAGAACTGGAATGTCAATAATTTCTGTGCTTCTACTTTGGACACCAAATTCTAAATAGAATTATAGAAACTATAGATAAATGAACTCTCTCCTCAAAAACTCCTTCAGTGGCAGACCTTAATAATTATTATTAGTTAAGGCCTAGAAAAAGGATTTCTAAAAAGAAATCAGACAATTGCTGATTTCTTTTCTGAATGTACCTATTGTCGCTCATTCTTTACCAGGTTTTTGTTTCTAGGATTTTGTTTCTAGGCTTTGTCCCTATCTTAAACATTGTTATTGTTATTAAATTTTAAGCGTATTTTATGCAGTTTTGGCCAGGGCTGGGTTTGAATGCACCACCTTCGGCATATGGGGCCAGTGCCCTACTCCTTTGAGCCACAGGCGCCATCCCCAAATATTAAGCCTTTTTAATACTGTGAAGGCAAAAGTGGAAACCTAATAAAACCATATATTTTTCTTCTTTTTTATTATATATATAAAAAGAAGAAAATTTTTTTATTATATATATAATAAAAAAAGAAGAAAAAATATTGCTGAAGATACTAAGATAATTTGAATTAACCTAAAAAAAAATAATTCATTTTAAGTGGCCAAGAAAACATTGATTTTAGAGGTCTACAAATATCAATTGGCATCCATGCAAGATGATATTATATTCTCTATGCCTTTTGGCTACTATGCTAGAGAACTGAATGGAGGCAAGGACAGAGCAGTATCATTTTCTTCAAGGCATTCTTCAATAATAGAACTGGAGCTTTCCAATCACTGAAGCATAGAGAGGCTGGGCAGGAAAAGCTTATTGTAAAGGAGCACAGTGAACTGCAATAGGTGTTTTTAATCTTTCTGAGACCTGATACACTTAGGAGCCAGATTAATAAATTATCAAAATTTTATAACTTAAGAAAAAACTATGACATTGTTTGTAAAACTGGCCTGGGTGAAGTAAAATTTGTGTAGTTCATTTCATAATAAGATCCAGATGGCTTCACTCCAGAATTCTATCAAACCTTCAAGGAAGAGCTTATTCCTGTACTGCAGAAATTATTCCAAAAAACTGAGGAAGAAGGAATCTTCCCCAACACATTCTATGAAGCAAACATCACCCTGATACCAAAACCAGGAAAAGACCCAAACAAAAAGGAGAATTTCAGACCAATCTCACTCATGAATATAGATGCAAAAATTCTCAACAAAATCCTAGCCAATAGATTACAGCTTACCATGAAAAAAGTCATTCATCATGATCAAGTAGGCTTCATCCCAGGGATGCAAGCCTGGTTTAACATACGCAAGTCCATAAACGTTATCCACCATATTAACAGAGGCAAAAATAAAGATCACATGATCCTCTCAATAGATGCAGAAAAAGCATTTGATAAAATCCAGCATCCTTTTCTAATTAGAACACTGAAGAGTATAGGCATAGGTGGCACATTTCTAAAACTGATTGAAGCTATCTATGACAAACCCACAGCCAATATTTTACTGAATGGAGTAAAACTCAAAGCTTTTCCTCTTAGAACTGGAACCAGACAAGGTTGTCCTCTGTCACCTTTACTATTCAACATAGTGCTGGAAGTTCTAGCCAATATAATTAGGCAAGACAAGGAAATAAAGGGAATCCAAATGGGAGCAGAGGAGGTCAAACTCTCCCTCTTTGCTGACGACATGATCTTATACTTAGAGAATCCCAAAGACTCAACCACAAGACTCCTAGAGGTCATCAAAAAATACAGTAATGTTTCAGGATATAAAATCAATGTCCACAAGTCAGTAGCCTTTGTACACACCAATAACAGTGAAGATGAGAAGCTAATTAAGGACACAACTCCCTTCACCATAGTTTCTTTTTTTTTTATGTATTTTTTTTTTATTAAACCATAGCTGTGTACATTAGTATGATCATGGGGCACCATACACTTGGTTCATATATCGTTTGACACATTTTCATCAAATTAGTTAACATAGCTTTTGTAGCATTTTCTTAGTTATTTTGCTAAGAACTTTACATTCCACATTTACTAGGATTCACATATACCCTTGTAAGATGCACCGCAGGTGTAATCCCATTAGTCCCCCTTCTTCCGCCTCCCTCCCCCCTCCCTCCCCTCCCTTTCCCCTTTCTCCCTATTCTTAGGTTATAACTGGGATATAGCTTTCATGTGAAGGTCCTACATTAGTTTCATAATAAGGGTGAGTACATTGGGTACTTTTTCTTCCATTCTTGAGACACTTTCCTAAGAAGAATATGTTCCAGCTCCATCCATGTAAACATGAAAGAGGTAAAGTCTCCATCTTTCTTTAAGGCTGCATAATATTCCATGGTGTACATATACCACAATTTATTGATCCATTCGTGGATCGATGGGCACTTGGGCTTTTTCCATGACTTAGCAATTATGAATAGGGCTGCAATAAATATTCTGATACAAATATCTTTGTTATGGTGTGATTTTTGGTCTTCTGGGTATATGCCCAGTAGGGGGATTACAGGATTGAATGGCAGATCTATTTTTAGATCTTTAAGTGTTCTCCACATCTCTTTCCAAAAGGAATGTATTAATTTTCATTCCCACCAGCAGTGCAAAAGTGTTCCCTTTTCTCCACATCCACGCCAACATCTCTGGTCTTGGGATTTTGTGATATAGGCTAGTCTCACTGGAGTTAGATGATATCTCAAAGTAGTTTTGATTTGCATTTCTCTGATGATTAAAGATGATGAGCATTTTTTCATATGTCTGAAGGCCATGCGCCTTTCTTCTTCAGAGAAGTTTCTCTTCAAGTCCCTTGCCCAGCCTGCAATGGGATCCCTTGTTCTTTTCTTGCTAATGCGTTTGAGTTCTCTGTGGATTCTGGGTCAGAAGAGATCAAACTTTCACTCTTCGCAGATGATATGATTGTATATCTGGAAAATACTAGGGACTCTACTACAAAACTCTTAGAAGTGATTAAGGAATACAGCAGTGTCTCAGGTTACAAAATCAACATTCATAAATTGGTAGCCTTTATATATACCAACAATAGTCAAGTTGAAAAAACAATTAAGGACTCTCTCCCATTCACAGTAGTGCCAAAGAAGATGAAATACTTGGGAGTTTATCTAACAAAGGACGTGAAAGATCTATATAAGGAGAACTATGAAACTCTAAGAAAAGAGATAGCTGAGAATGTTAACAAGTGGAAAAATATACCATGCTCATGGTTGGGAAGAATCAACATTGTTAAAATGTCCATACTACCCAAAGCAATATATAATTTCAATGCAATCCCCATTAAAGCTCCACTGTCATACTTTAAAGATCTTGAAAAAATAATTCTTCGTTTTATATGGAATCAGAAAAAACCTCGAATAGCCAAGACATTACTCAAAAATAAAAACACAGCAGGAGGAATCACGCTACCAGACCTCAGACTATACTACAAATTGATAGTGATCAAAACAGCATGGTACTGGCACAAAAACAGAGAAGTAGATGTCTGGAACAGAATAGAGAACCAAGAGATGAATCCAGCTACTTACCGGTATTTAATCTTTGACTAGCCAATTAAAAACATTCAATGGGGAAAAGATTCCCTATTTAACAAATGGTGCTGGGTGAACTGGCTGGCAACCTGTAGAAGACTGAAACTGGACCCACACCTCTCACCATTAACCAAGATAGACTCTCACTGGATTAAAGATTTAAACCTAAGACATGAAACTATAAAAATACTAGAAGAGAGTGTAGGGAAAACCCTTGAAGAAATTGGGTTGGGCGACTTTTTTATGAGAAAGACCCCCCGGGCAATTGAAGCTGCTTCAAAAATACACTACTGGGACTTGATCAAACTAAAAAGCTTCTGCACAGCCAAGAACACAGTAAGTAAAGCAAGCAAACAGCCTTCAGAATGGGAGAAGATATTTGCAGGTTATGTCTCCTTCACCATAGTTTCAAAGAAAATGAAATACCTAGGAATATACCTAAGGAAGGAGGTGAAGGACCTCTATAAAGAAAACTATGAACTCCTCAGAAAGGAAATAGCAGAGGATATTAACAAATGGAAGAACATACCATGCTCATGGATGGGAAGAACCAACATTGTTAAAATGTCTATACTTCCCAAAGCAATCTACCTATTCAATGCCATTCCTATCAAAGTACCTACATCGTACTTTCAAGATTTGGAAAAAATGATTCTGCGTTTTGTATGGAACTGGAAAAAACCCCATATAGCTAAGGCAGTTCTTAGTAACAAAAATAAAGCTGGGGGCATCAGCATACCAGATTTTAGTCTGTACTACAAAGCCATAGTGGTCAAGACAGCATGGTACTGGTACAAAAACAGAGACATAGACACTTGGAATTGAATTGAACACCAAGAAATGAAACTAACATCTTACAACCACCTAATCTTCGATAAACCAAACAAGAACTTACCTTGGGGGAAAGACTCCCTATTCAATAAATGGTGTTGGGAGAACTGGATGTCTACATGTAAAAGACTGAAACTGGACCCACACCTTTCCCCACTCACAAAAATTGATTCAAGATGGCTAAAGACTTAAATTTAAGGCATGAAACAATAAAAATCCTCAAGAAAAGCATAGGAAAAACACTGGACGATATTGGCCTGGGGAAAGACTTCATGAAGAAGACTGCCATGGCAATTGCAACAACAACAAAAATAAAGAAATGGGACTTCATTAAACTGAAAAGCTTCTGTACAGCTAAGGAGACAATAACCAAAGCAAAGAGACAACCTACACAATGGGAAAGGATATTTACATATTTTCAATCAGACAAAAGCTTGATAACTAGGATCTATAGAGAACTCAAATTAATCCACATGAAAAAAGCCAACAATCCCTCATATCAATGGGCAAGAGACATGAATAGAACTTTCTCTAAAGATGACAGACGAATGGCTAACAAACACATGAAAAAATGTTCATCATCTCTATATATTAGAGAAATGCAAATCAAAACAACCCTGAGATATCATCTAACCCCAGTGAGAATGGCCCACATCACAAAATCTCAAAACTGCAGATGCTGGCGTGGATGTGGAGAGAAGGGAATACTTTTACACTGCTGGTGGGACTGCAAACTAGTACAACCTTTCTGGAAGGAAGTATGGAGAAACCTCAAAGCACTCAACCTAGACCTCCCATTCAATCCTGCAATCCCATTACTGGGCATCTACCCAGAAGGAAAAAAATCCTTTTATCTTAAGGACACTTGTACTAGACTGTTTATTGCAGCTCAATTTACAATTGCCAAAATGTGGAAACAGCCTAAATGCCCACCAACCCAGGAATGGATTAACAAGCTGTGGTATATGTATACCATGGAATACTATTCAGCCATTAAAAAAAATGGAGACTTTACATCCTTCGTATTAACCTGGATGGAAGTGGAAGACATTATTCTTAGTAAAGCATCACAAGAATGGAGAAGCATGAATCCTATGTACTCAATCTTGATATGAGGACAATTAATGACAATTAAGGTTATGGGGGGGGAGCAGAAACAGGGATGGAGGGAGGGGGGTGGGGCCTTAGTGTGTGTCACACTTTATGGGGGCAAGACATGATTGCAAGAGGGACTTTACCTAACAATTGCAATCGGTGTAACTGGCTTATTGTACCCTGAATGAATCCCCAACAATAAAAAAAAAAAAAAAAAAGATTTATGGAATAATGACAAATCTCTTATCTACAAGGATTCCTATCCTGATTTGGATCAATGTCTTATTCTAATAACGGCTGATGGGGGTGATTTCCTGCACACTGCCACTGCCTCCTTAATTGCACCTCTTTGCCAGCTGTGCAATTTGCTGAGGGACTGGCATGGCCACTGGAGTTCATTACTTAAGCATCACATCTTAGAAAGGTCATTTTCTATTTATTTTCTATAGAATGAAATGAAAAGACTACTGTTTCTAAAACTTTATTCAAGCAATCATTTGCTTTTCTTTTATTTCCTATGGGAAAGAGTCCTGTTGACTTTAGCAGGCATTCTATTTTCTTTGTTAGATGCCTCTCACTGATAAGTAGAAAGAAAATGTTGTATTACATGGGAAATAAATTCTTGTACTGGTTGTTTTTGGCTCTTCTGATATTTTAGAGAAAAGAAAAGAATCATCTATTGAGTTATCCAGTCAAACGGCTGTCTAATTTTCAGGTCATATTGCAATATGACTTAAACAAAACGCCAAAGGAAGTACAGAATGTATATTATGAATTTAGTGTTAGTTACAATTTATAGAAGACAATTGTAAAAAATATGATTTAAAAAACAATTTTATTTGCAGGGAGTAGTGAATGCTTTTTGACTTGGACAGAAAATAGGAGAGGAAAAACTGAGTTCCAAAAGTGTTTGCCTTTTCTTCCTTCTTCCTTTCCTTTTCCCTTTCACTCTCCCTGACTTCCTGCCTGCCTGCCCCCCTTTTCCCTTTTTGCTTCCCTTTTCCCTTCCTACCTCCCCTTTCCCTTCCTTCCTCCCTTTCCCTTCCTGCCTCCCTTCTTCTCTTCCTGCCTCCCTGCCTCTCTTTTCCCTTCCTGCCTTCTTCCCTTCCTGCCTCACTGCTTCCCTTGCTCCCTACCTTCCTTCCTGCCATCCTCTCTGTCTCTCTCCTCCCTTCATCCCTTCTGCCTTCCTACCTCCTGCTTATCTTTAGAGTTAGCGACATCACCTATAACAACCAAGATGCCAGGATATTCCTTAGATGTATTTGAGGTCTAGATTTAATTACATTATTGTGATAATAGCGTGTGGCCTTTCAAGCCACATTCTCTGAAATATACCATTATTAAGAAATTCCAAGCCCATTTTGTAATTTGGATGATTGTGGAGTATATTGCTTCCCTTTTTGTTATGTTGCTTCAATTCAATGGAGAAAATCCTCATTCATAACCATGGATTTGCACACCATTTTGCAATGAGTACTCAGTAAAGTAAAAATAATTAGAGATATTCTGTTCTAATTTATGGAGCAAATATTTATTTCCTGTAAATTTGTAAGACAGATTCTGAAATGCGTAGTAATTAATTGATTCATTTCTACATTTGCTAAATTTTTCCTACATGAAAGGCATGAAAAGCTATGATCATATTAGACATAAGGACATAGCTCCTGCCCTTAAAGAACTTGTAGTCAGTATTTAGCTATAAAAAGAAGCGTGCAACTGGAGACTATAATAACTGCTATAAGGAACATAGGCATGTATATAACATATCTCTGAAACTTATATATGTCAAGGATGGTATGCATTGTATATACACATATGTGCCACATTTCTATGACAAATATCAGACTATAACATAGCCTGGCCTGTGACTTTTTACCCAGGTACTCCAACTAGTTCCTACAATCTGAGTGACACTGGCAGAATAAAACTGTTTTCTGTTCTTTACTTGTCTGTCTATTCTTTCTATCATCAATTATCTATTTTCTCCTAGTTATCCAAAGGGTATTGCATTATATAGGTCAGAATACCCAAATGTGTATATTGAATCAAAATTCCATTTTTGGTTTAGTTTGCAATGGGATCTCTTTGCTATTTTTTCATCCATACATTTAGAAAATGTTTTGTTGTTGTTGTTGTTGCTCCTCTGCACTATCTTAGGTTAATGTTTTTTGTTCTTCACATTCCCCCCCAAACTAATCACAATTCCTATGGATGCTATTCTTTGAAATGCATCTGTTGCAATTCTGTTAAGTTCTTTTTTCTTCACCTAAACCTAGATCCATTTCTCCTCCTTACTCTATTTCTATTGTGACTTTCTTTTTTTTTTCTTTTTCTTTTTTTAATTTTCTATTTCTTAAACATGGGGTACAGAATTCCAAGCATATATTTATAACTTTTTAAAATGTTTCCAAGCACTGAGAAAAATATATTAACATTTAGATAAACTGTAAAGATACAGTATACCTGATTCCATCAAGTCGACCACACCAAATGTCACTTTTTTCCTATTTAGTTAAAATAGGGAAATTTGGTTATTCATGTTACAAAAGTAATACAAGTTACAAAAATATATATATAAAGCATTTCTCACTTTTAGTCTGGTATGTTACTCTTGACTTTTAGAAACCACTAAATAAATGTAGAAATGATTCTTAAATATTTTACCAACAACTTTATTCATAACAATGAACTGAACACTGATTTGTGTAGAAACTCATGAGCAAGTGCAAACCTGAGAAGGGGCCAGCACCATGCAAGAGAAGAAAAACGGACCAGAGCCTCAGAGGCCTTTGCCAACTCCCTGAATATTATAGGAGCCACTTCTGAGAAACAGCTGTGAACCAAGTTCCACACAGGACACCTTGCAGGAACGTGGAGAAGGGACTGGGTAACGTGTGGGCTTTTGTCCATTTGTTCTGTGTTTTGCTTCTACACTTGGCCCACCTCCAGTTTCCAGGGCAGCAGAACACCTGTGGGGGTGAATTCAGCACCCTGGACAATACGGAAGCAGCAGGACCGTACAGCATGAGTAAGAAGGACCATGGCATGCTGCCCCCCCACCTCTCCGTTCCTGATGAGGACTGGGATCGGGGCTCACAGTAAGCCCTGCAGTTGTGGGCGTCCATGTTCCTCTGTGGAGCCCTGCACCGAGTCCTCAACTGCCCTGGTGTGGGGGCTCATTTCCTATCCCAGCTTCCCCTCTGTTGTTTTAGTGATAACATATCCTCTGTTAGGGGGGTAAACCTTGTAAGACCTATGTGTCTTAAAATGTCTGTTCCATCTTCATTTAAGAGTTTATTTGCCTATTAATTCTAGGTTGAATATTGGTTTTCTTCAGAGTTTTGAAGGCATTTGCTTCATTGTCTTTGATTTCTGACCCATTGTTGACTGTTTCTGCCTGAATTTCCTGATGATTATCTTGGTGTGAATCCATTCTTTTGTTTATTTTATTTAGGTAGAGACAAGGTCTTGCCATGTTGCCCAGGCTGGTCTTCAACTCCTGGACTCATGCTTTCCTCCTGCCTTGGCCTCCCCAAACACTGGGCTTCCTGGCATAAGCCACTGTGCCCAGCCTGGAACCATTTTTATGTGTTTACTACACTTGGCCCACCTCCACTACACCTCCAGTAGTAAAAGTATGGGCCTTTTACTCTGTAAACTCAGAAAAAAACGGTCTGGAGCCACTTCTGCCATTCACTGATGATCTTTCCCTTTCTGATTTCCATGTGTTGAACCTGCTGGGTAGTCCTTTAATTTTGCTTTTTCTTTATATTTTTCATCCTTGTATCTTCTACCTTGTGAGGGATTTTTTCCCAGTTTTATTTTATCCCTTTAGATTCTATAACAAATGTCTAAAATACCTCTTACAATTTTTCCAAATTGATAATCAAAAATATATTTTCATTCCTCATAAATTGTAATCTCCATTCTTCAGTCTGGCAATTAAGACCCACCACCATCACTGTAACCTTAACAGCACAACCAACATGCATAGCACTGTCAAGTTAACAAAGCACATTCACATTATGATCCTGACGTCAATTTTGAGAGACAGGTAACATGCATTACTTCTCTGTGAGAGAAAAGACTTACCTAGGTAACAGGAAAATTGACAGCATCCTAATATAAATTTATCACTTCTGCCTTCAAATGTGGATTTTATATAACAAATATAACATTAGTTTAATAAAAAATTACACATGTATCTTCATGGGAAATCAGAGAATTTTTTTATTAAGGAAGATAAAGACTATACTTCTACTCCTTTTTTTTTTTTTTTGGTCTTGAACTCTATTTATTTATTTATTATTAAATCATAGCTGTGTATATTAATGCAATCATTGGGCACCATACACTGGTTTTATAAACCATTTGACATATTTTCATCATACTGGTTAGCATAGCCTTCCTGGCATTTTCTTAGTTATTGTGTTGAGACATTTACACCCTACATCCAATAAGTTTCACATGTAGCCTTGTAAGATGCACCATAGGTGTGATCCCACCAATTACCCTCCCTCTGCTCATCCTCCCACCTCCCTTCTCTCCCTCTCACCCTACCCCATATTCTTAGGTTGTAACTGGGTTATAGCTTTCATATGAAAGCCATAAATTAGTTTCATAGTAGGGCTGAGTACATTGGGTACTTTTTCTTCCATTCTTGAGATACTTTACTAAGAAGAATATGTTCCAGCTCCATCCATGTAAACATAAAAGAGGTAAAGTCTCCATCTTTCTTTAAGGCTGCAAAATATTCCATGGTGTACATATACCACAATTTATTAATCCATTCGTGGATGGATGGGCACTTGGACTTTTTCCATGACTTAGCAATTATGAATTGGGCTACAATAAACATTCTGGTACAAATATCTTTGTTATAATGTGATCTTTGGTCTTCTGGGTATATACCTAGTAGAGGAATTGTAGGATTGAATGGCAGATCTGTTTTTAGATCTCTAAGTGTTCTCCAAACATTTTTCCAAAAGGAACATACTAGTTTGCATCCCCACCAGCAGTGACTTCTACTCCTTTCAAATTTCCACAAATGTTTTCTGTGTGTGTTTAAGCAACTTGATTATTAAGCACACTGTAACTATTATCAGCTAAAAGTAAAATGCCCTCCTCAAGCCCTGGCTAACTTCTTCAACGCCATCATTATTCTCTATCTCACTCATAATACTAGCCACACTGAACTACTGGCAGGTTCTAAAACATCTAATCTCTCCCATAAATTTTGTGTTTTTCTTGTAATTGCTCCCTCTACTTTCTATACACTTAGATTTCAAAACTCTGGACATCACTTTGATGGCAAATCTGTTTCCCAGTCTGAAATAGGGGGCCCTATCCTTTGTGTTTGTCTACCACACTTCCCTTTAATATACCCATTATTAGCTATGTTATAATTGTCTTTTAATATTACTAGACTTATTTCTTTAATGATGGGGTCTCACTATGTTGCCCAGGCTGGAGTGCAGTGGCTATTCTTAGACCCAGTCATCACACACCACACTCTCGAACTCCTGAATTCAAGCGACTCCTTGCCTCAGTATTCCATGTAGCCCGTGCACTCCACAGGCTGGGCTTTTTCTTACTAAAACTTAAGTAACTTGAAGGTAGGAATTTCACAGTGCTGAAAACAGTAATTACTAAATAAAATATTGTGCATTAAATGGATGAACTGTCTCTACTGAACTTCTCAAACTTCTCTCTGTGACATATTTTCATTGTGTTTTACATATCAATGCTGCCTTTGCTGACATTTTTAATTTCTCCTTTTCACAGTTCCAGGTTAACTAACATTCTGTTTTCTTTCTTCCTCTTACTGCCAGTTCCTAAAACGTGTGACCTGCACCTGTGCTACAGCTTTTCTTCATTTCCATTTTAATCCCCTGCAAATCTGGCTTTACAAAATACCCCACTTCTAAAATTATTCTTTTAATATCACCACCTGCCTACCCAAATTCAATAATCTTTTTCAGTTCATGTTTTATTAAATATCTCTCTTCATTGATAAGCCCATTTATGATTCTAGTTCTTTTGCTCATCCCTGCTAGTTTTCCTTTCTGTGCAGCTGACTCATTTCCTCCCGATTCATAACTGTAGTTTATACTCAAACGTCAGCTCTCTGTCTCCTGGTAGTCTCCTGACACGTTTACACGATACGGTGCATTTCCACTCACAGTTAAGTCCTGCTTTACGTTGACTCCTTGACTTCTCACCTTTGCTTCTGTCCCATATGTGCAACTGGCTTTGCAATATGGATTTTTTTACCTGACATTATTTGAAATTCAATGTTTTCTAAATAAATATTATATTTAACTAATTATCCTTCAAAATATGCCCATTACTGTCCAGTATAACCTCTTCAGTTTTAATATTTTGTACTTGAAAGCTTGGAAAATGCATAAATTTGTTTTTACTTTTTCCATTAGATTCAATAAATCATAGAGTTTTCTAATATCTAGAATAAAAATTATGTTAATCTTCATGTAATTTGCATTCTATCAATTGAGGAATTGTTCAGTCACACATTATTTTCTATCTATTTTCCTTCTTTATTTTCCCCATTCTTTTCCTACCTACTTTTTAAAACATGTATGATTTAAGTAAAAATCCTGACTCTTTGTCTAGATGAACAGGCACAGGGAAGTTCCTTAATTTCTCCAAGGGTTGGTTTTCTCAATTTGTAGAAATAAGACTATAACAATACCTGGTAGTATTAATAATAGTTTATAGGGACCTTTTTGAGAATTAATTAATGTATGTGAAACATTTAGCATCATTCCTACTAAGTCAGTCACTAAATAGTACATATTACTGTATTTGACCATTGAAAGATACACTGTTTTCACTTCTTAACATCTCAGAAATCAGATTGTGTTTTACAATCAATAGTATAGCATATACTATACAACGGGGTTTATTTTCTCCTGATTGGAAAGTAATTGACACACAGTGGTTGGTTTCTACATTTCAAGGAAATAAGGTATCATTATTATTATTACTATTTCACTAACAATGAGTTGTATAATATGAAGTGGTTTTTATTCCTTTCAACTTTCTTTGTACTATATTGCTGTCTGCTCACGTTTTCTAAATATCACTGTTATTCTTTTACCCCTTGGTTGAGGTTTTATGTGGTCCTTTCTTTCTCAATGTTTTCAGTTTAAAATGTTCTCTAACACTTAAATTTCCATTTAATTTTCTGTAGCACTTAAATTTCCGTTTAGTTTTCATTGCTATCTACCTTTCTTCCAAGTCCACATTAATCTGACTGGATTGGTCTCCTTACTCACAGCCCCCTGACAATTCGCATGCCCATTTCCACCTCCAAGCATTTGATCCTGTGACTCCTCTTTATAAGATTCTCTCATTCTCTGGGCAGTGCCCATGGCTCAGTGGGTAGGGCACTGGCCCCATATACGGAGGGTGGCGGGTTCAAACCTGGACCCGGCCAAACTGCAACAAAAAAATAGCCAGGCATTGTAGTGGGGCCTGTAATCCCAGCTACTCGGGAGGCTGAGTGAGGCAAGAGAATCGCCTAACCCCAGGAACTGGAGGTTGCTGTGAGCTGTGTGAGGCCACGGCACTCTACTGAGTGCGATAAAGTGAGACTCTGTCTTTCTAAAAAAAAAACTTCTCTCTTTCTCTTTGTATTTAAATACTTTTTATCCTTATGAATCAGATTTAGTTTCAATAAATGTTTGTATTACATATTATTCTTAGTTTGAGCAAAGTTGACAAAAAAATTACACTAAAGTGCTCCTAGTAATAAACAGCTCCTATATGTGCATTCAGAACGTGTTTGAACATTATGCATGGACACACAACACAACAATTTCAGAATATTATTTTGCAGTTCCATTGTTAATTATGTATTTAATCTTATTTCTTTTTCACTTGATGTTAGCAAATTCTAAAGCCATTGGATGGCTCCCTTCACGAATTCATGTGAAATAATATGCATTCCTCCTTGAATCAGAAGAGGGTAGTCTCATTTGCCTCCCTCCTGCTGTAGTGATTATTCAGACATTTTGGATATTTTCCCAGAGGCTATTGTGGTAGGTGTCCCTCATCTTTATTCATTTCACATTTCTTTCTGAGAGTCATATAAGGAAGGGCTCAGCCAAGTGTGAAGGAGGCTATCAACCCCTGGTGCACAGCTCTCATATCCAGATAGAACTCCGGGCTGGCAGTGGGCAGGAAGCTGGCGAAGAATGGAGAGGACACCTTTCCCTGAGTGATGTTTGTTTCTTAATAAGCAAAGAGAAATGTGCTTGTGTCCTGATTTTTGTATTCTGATAAGATAATATTCAATCTTCAATATTAAAATTTCTAAATTAAATATTTCTAGATTAAAAATTGTCAGGATTAACTTAAAATTAAGCTATTTATAGGATTTACTTTAATGTAATTTTAAGTGACTGATCTAGATTATTAAATGATTGGGTTTAAAATACTGTTCTCCATCTGAGGATCAGATTTGAATTTTAGAAGAATAAAGAATGGAGGAACCACGGTGCATTTGAAAAGTTATTTTGACCAACTTGCCTACATTTTTGCATGATAATTATTTACATACATAAAATTTAGTGATGCCATAAAAAATATGATAAGAAAACAGAATGCTGGTGAATTACAATTGTGTCAATCATATCAGGTATCCTTAAAAAAGAAAGACTCGGCTAGGTGCCCATAGCACAGTGGTGATGGTGCCAGCCTTATACACCAAAGTTGGCAGGTTTGAACCTGGCCCAGGCCAGGTAAACAATGACAACTGCAGCAAAAAATAACCAGGTGTTGTGATGGGCATCTGTCATCCCAGCTAGTTGGGAGGCTCAGGCCAGAGAATTGCTTGAGACCAAGAGTTTGAGGTTGCTGTGAACTGTGACACCATGGAACTCTACCAAGGGCAGCCTAGTAATAACTAAAAAAACAACAACAAAAAAAAAAATAAAGGAAAAAAAAGATTCATTAAAAATTATATTTTAAATATGTTTTCTTTAAGGTAATATGCACGTGCTCCTTATTAGCTAATACTATCTAGTCTTATTATTAGAAAACTGTATAAATTTTTGTTAAATATTTGATTTCTTTCTTTATATTATATCTATCCTGCCTTTGATGAGCTACAACTTTTACTCTACTAAAAGTGTCAGAATCCAATCATTTTAATTAACTTTATTATTTTCATTTTCCCTTAATCAAAAAAGTTCTTGAAAATGGATTTAGGGATTTTTATATTTGTTCTTAGAAACTTCAGTCAGATCAATCTGTTACATAAATGTATATATGTTCCCAAAATGAATGTACTATAGTGGATTTTAGAGTTGGCATAATTTATGTGTTCTTCCCCTAAGTAAATATTTTTTATTTTGTGCCTACGGTACATTTTTTACAGATAAAAGGGTCAAAATCACTATTTTAATTACTTAAATAAAAATTAAATACTGATTTTATATTTAGGAAAATACATCGATATAATTATTTTGAATCTGAGTGGGTCAGAAAATGAATCACAGCTATTAACATGAACAATGAAGAAAAAAAGAAATAAACAATTTTGGGAAAGCTTCCAAAAGCAGAACATGCTTTCTGCTATACTCTATACAAGGTGAGATAGAAACTCCATAAGTTAAGCATGTAAAATATTTTATATTTATACTTATTTAATATTAGTCAACATAGGCCAAATTATTTAGGTACATATACTTACTGTCATTTAACTGAAGTCTTAAGTACAGCCAAAGAGCTGGAGAGTTGGAAAATAGACATTTATCTGAATTTTCCTACATAGGTAGATCTACATAGTGGCCATAGAATTTCTCTTTAGAGATTTACACATGTGATAGTATGCTTGAGGGGGCAAAAATAATTATAGATCACACACAAATATTCCGGTATAAATATTTCTTATCTACATGTATTTTGTAAATATAGAAAGGGAGAAGAATCTTCTCACTTTCCCTTCAATATGACATAAAAGTACTTTTGGTTTCTACATAATAAAGGGAACTATTTCCTAGATGATTTCCTCTGATTTTTTAGAAAATGTGTGCATAATCAATGGAGTTAATAACTTAGATGGGCAAGACACATTCTGTTTCTTAGTTTTAAGATTCCATTTTAGTTTGCATGTACATCCCCCTGAAGCTATTATTTGTGACTGAATATGAATACAAGACCGTGAAACAGTTTGATTATGATGCAAAGAGGATAAGAGAAGGGAAGGGAATATGTTCGGATACTGATTTTAGTGTACCTGATGCAATGGAGAGGAAAAGGTATCACGCCCATCACCAAAAATGAACAGAATTAAAAGATGTTGTGCAATCTAATAATAGATTCCCTTACTTCATAATTTTGCTGAAGGAAAATAGAATATTAAGAGCTGGGCACAATAAAATTTCAGAAGTCATATTTATACTGCAATGTGTTAAAATGTATCCCCCACAGAAGATATGCTGAAGTCCAAAACCCCAACATTTTAGAATGTCATCTGATTTGGAAATAAAGTTGAATATGTAAGCAAGTAAAGATGAAGTCATTAGGGTAAGCTTTTATCCAATATGACTAATGTCCTTTCTTACTATGTTGCTCTCGGTAGAGTGCTATGGCATCACAGCTCACAGCAACCTCAGTCTCTTGGGCTTAAGCAATTCTCTTGCCTCAGCCTCCCAAGTAGCTGGGACTACAGGCACCCACCACAACACCCTGCTATTTTTTGTTGTTGTTATTGCAGTTGTCATTGTTGTTTAGCAGGGTTCAAACCCACAAGCCTTGGTCTATGTGGCCTGCATTCTAACCACTGAACTATGGGTGCCAAGCCAGACTAACGTCTTTTTTTTTTTTTTTTTTTTGTAGAGACAGAGTCTCACTTTATGGCCCTCGGTAGAGTGCCATGGCCTCACACAGCTCACAGCAACCTCCAACTCCTGGGCTTAAGCTATTCTCTTGCCTCAGCCTCCCGAGTAGCTGGGACTACAGGCGCCCGCCACAATGCCCGGCTATTTTTTTGGTTGCAGTTTGGCCAGGGCCGGGTTTGAACCCGCCACCCTCGGTATATGGGGCCGGCGCCTTACGACTGAGCCACTAACGTCTTTTTAAAAAGAAGATATTTGGACTCAGAGACAGAAAGACACAGAGAAAGGATGATGTGAAGACACACAGGAAAAGGACAGCCATATGACTGGAATGGTGCATGTCCATGTCTAAAGATTACTAGAAAACACCTGGAGCTAGAAGAACTAGGGAATGATTCTATTCAGTCTCAGAGCTATTGTAACCCTGCCAAAAAACTAATGTTTGGACTTTAGCCTTTAGAACTGTAAGGCATTACATTTTTGTTACTTCAAGCTATTCAGTTTGCAGCTATTTGTTGTAGCAACTCTAGCAAACTAACACACATACCATCATCTTCAAACTAACACACATACCATCACATGCTTACTGACTTTTATGTTTTTCGTACTTTTTTATTGTACTCTATCCTCTATGCCTCAGCCCTTAAAAGCTAATTGTTAATTTCTTAGTTTTCAAAAAGCCCTTTTCATTTGTATGGCTGTCAATTTAGTGGCTAGAAATTTTTATTGCATAAATGTATGAAAAATAGGGTAACAACATAATTATTTTTCATGAAAATAAGAATTTGTTAAAGAAATACTCAGTTTAGATATCTATTATTATAAACTAAAAACTAAAGTTAAATTTGAAATCTAAAACATTATCCATGACCAACTTTGATTTTATACTGGAATGGAAGGATAGTTTGGCATGAAAATCAAGCATTATAATATACTACATAAACAAAAACAGGGACAAAAGCCAAATTATCATCTTAATTGATACAGAAAAAGCATTTGACAGAATTTAGAATCCTAGCATAATGAAAACACTCAATAAACTAGAGCTTCAATAAAATTACTTTAACATAATAAAACCATGCATATAGTCAGTGGTAAAAGACTGAACATTTTTTCTCTAAGATCAGGAACAAGGATACCCACTTTTGTCCCTCCTATTCAAGATAGTACTGCAACTCCAGACTTTCTGGCTCAACAGACCAGATTTTCTCCTCTTTGTTTGCCCCCCACTGCCAAGCCCCTTTCCTAGTGTCCCTTTCCAGCCAACAGCCCCATTTTTAGGAGTTTACAGTGGATCAGATAATTTGGGGGAAACGTGTTTGACAGAGTGAGGTGTTGCTTGAATCTGGAGACAGAAAGTCTTGTTATCCCTTGTCCCAAAGTAGAATGAATTGTGTCTGTCTGCAAATTATGATGTGGAAGTTCTAAGCCCTAGGACTTCAGAATGTGGTTATATTTGGAGATGGGCCTTTGAAGAGGTGATTAAGAGAAAGTGAGGTCTGTAGGGAGGGCTGGGGTCCCAATAGGACTGGTGTTTATAAGAAAAGGACTTCAGGACACAGACGTGGACAGAGGGATGACCTTATAAGGACCCAAAGAGAAGATGGCATTTGCATGCCAAGGAGAGAGGCCTCAGGAAGCACCAGCCTGAGACACTTTGATCTAGAACTTCCAGTCTCCAGGAGGTGAGAGAATATATATTTATGTTATTAAAAAAAAGATAGTACTGCAAATTCTAGCCAGAGCAATGACAAAAAGAAGAAAGAAGGCAAGAAGGCAAGAAAGAAAGAAAGAAAAAAAAAAAGAAAGAAAGAAAGAAAGAAGAAAAGAAAATGCATCTTTGTGAAAGAAGATGAAAAATTAGAAAAATTCTAAGATGACAGTATCTTATATGTAGAGAAGACTAAACATACCCCAAAAACTCTGTTAAAGCTATAAACACTAGCAGAATTTTGAGATATAAAATCAATATTCAACATCAGTTTTATCTCTATATAGTAACAATGACTGATCCAAGTAGACAATTAAGAAAACAGTTTCATTTTCCATAGTATATAAAAGGACATAATATTTAGAAATAAACTTAACTTTCTAATATTTAGAAATAAATCCTAATGGCTTATTTTTGCAAAAATAAAAAATATTACATTTATGTTGAATCTCATGGGATCTTGAATAGCTGAGGTAATCTTGAAAAAGAAGAACAAATATGGAGGCATCAAATGTCCTGATTTCAAAATATACTACAAAATAACAGTAATTGAAGCAGTGTGGCACTGGATAGATATGTACACTAAAGAAGTAAAATAGGGAGTTCTAAAATAAATACTTACATATTGGGCCAACAATGGTGACAAAACTGTACAATGGATAAAGATACTCTCATCAACAAATGATGTTGGGCAAACTAGATATCCATGTGCAAAAGACTCTTACCTTAATCCTATGCAAAAATTAATTCACGGTGGATTAAAGATTTAAACATACAACCTAAAACTATAAAAACTCCTAGAAGAAAGCATAAGGTAATAATAGGGTACATGCTACCAGAAATTGGTTTTAGCAATTATTTCTTGGATGTGACACCAAAAGCACAGGTAGTAAAATAAAAAATGACAAATTAAACCACATCAAACTTATGTTCTATGTATATGAAGAAACAATAAATAAAGTGAATAGGCAACCTATGAAGTGGGAGAAAACAACTGCAAAGCATGTATCTGATAAAGGATCCTATACAGAATACTTAAAAAACTCCTATAACTCAGCCACAAGAATAACAAGAAAACCTAAATAAATTTATTTCAAAATAATCAAAGAACTTGAACAGACATTTCTCCAATGTATGCAAATGATAAATAAGCACATAAAAAATACCCATCATCACCAATCATTAGGTAAATGAAAATCAAATCCATAATTAGATGTCAGCTCATGCCCATCAGGATGACTGCTCTCAAAATAACAGAACATAACATATCTTGCAAGGATGCACAGAATTGGAACCATTGTGCACTGTTTCTAGGAATGTAACATGGTTCAGCCACTATGCAACCAGTACAGAGTTTTCTCAAAAAAATTTGTAATAGAACTACCACTAATCCTATTGCGAATTCATCCAAAATAATTCAAAATACAATCTCAAATAGCTATTTGCACACCTGTGTTCATCACAGTATTATTCACAACAGCCAAGAAAGAAAGTGTGGCATAAGCACACAAGAAAATATTATGCAACCTTAAAAAGAAAGATATCCTGTCGTATGCTACAATGTAGACTAACCTCAAAAACACTGTGTTAAGTGAAATTATCCAGTCACAAAAGGACAAATTACTAAATGGTTCTGTTCATTTAAAATAGATAAGGTGGTTAAAACCCACAGAAAAAGAAAGTAAAAGTTTGGTTATTAAGTACTAAAGAAAGGCAGAATGAATGGGGGAGGAACAGGAAGTAGTGTTTAGAGGGTAGTGAATTTCACTGTTGCTAGATGAAACAGTTCTAGAGGGCTTGGCGCTGGTAGCTCAGTGGCTAGGGCCCTGACTACATACACCTGGGGTGGCAGGTTCAAGCCCAACCCAGGCCTGCCGAGCAACAATGACAACTACAACCAAAAAATAGCCAGTTGTTGTGGTGGGTGCCTGTAGTCCCAGCTACTTGGGAGGCTGAAGCAAGAGAATCACTTAAGCAAAGAGTTTGAGGTTGCTGTGAGCTGTGATGTCATAGCACTCTACTGAGGGCAACATAGTGAGACTCTGTCCCCCCCCAAAAAAAGAAAAAGAAAAAAAAAGAAACAGGTCTAGTGATCTGTTGCATAACAATATGACTATTGCAAACACTACTGAACTATATACTTATAAATGGTTAAGATGATAGATTTAATGTTATGTGGGGGTTTTTAACCACAATTTAAAAAAAAAATCACAAAGTGGCATCAGCAAAATTGTGAAGAAAGAGCTATCTGGATTCACCTCCCCCAAAGAAAACCAATAAATACCTATCCAGTGGCAGTGTTTTCACCTGGAATACAACAGAACTCAAAACTGAGGCACTGACAATCCCTTGAACTGCAGAGCAGAAGCAGAGGAAAACAGAAAGCTGATGTTAAGTGCAATGATTGTCTTTAACTGACACACAGTCTTCCAAGGTGGCAAGATGCAACGTGTGTAAAATTCTCTTGAAATCACACTTTCTACACTAAAAAAAAAGTAGAAGATAGACATCCAGCTTCTCTACCATCCTAGTTGCCTTTGCAAGAAACTCACTCCCGCTTTGATTCACTGGAAGCACTGTGAGTTCCTGCGAGACTAAAATACCTGATATAAAGATGGAGGTGAGAACTAGCATGTGGATAGTGGTGGCTGCTCATTATTCTGGGCAGAGAAGACGCCAAATCAGAGAAGCTGTTCAGGAATGCCAAGGTCAGGGAAATACAGTCTGTGGGTATTCTGAACATGAGCCCCTAGCTGGTATTTCCATACAGTTTAGGTCTATCTTCCTTAACCTCCAGGCTGTGGACTGGTACCAGTCCATGCTTATTAGGAACCAGGTTGCACAGCCTCACTTCCTGAGCTCTGCCTCTTGTCCCCTTCCTATGCCTCCCCACTGCCACTGTGGAAAAATTGTCTTCCATGAAAATGGTTCCTAATGTTTTTTTAGGAACTGATCACAGAGCAGGAGGTGAGCAGTGGGCAAGCAAAGGCAGCTTCATCTGTATTTATAGCTATCCCCATCCATCACATGAGCTCTGCCTCCTGTCAGATTCTCCCAACCCTGCATTCCCCTCTCCACCAGCTAAGGAAAAATTGTCTTCCATAAAACCAACTGGTCCCTGGTGCCTAAAAGATTGGAACCAACCTGGGTGTCTCCCAAGCCCATTTGGTTAAACTTTATGCTAAATTTAGAGCCCTTGTGAGCCTAGTGACAAACCTGCCTTTAGAACTCTATTTAGTGCTAAAAATAAGGTAGTGGTCTTGGGCTAAGGGAACACAATAATCAGTCTTCATAGGACTTCCAGACACACTATAAAAAGACTGAGAAAAAAAAAAAAGCCAAGAGTGAAGACTGAAACAATATCAGATTGATTTAAATTCATAGATATCAATGTATGTCCATAAGAACAAAGAATAATCAGGGGAACTATGATCTCAACAAATGGACAAAACAAGTTATCAATAAATCATCCAAAAGAAATGGAGACGGGTGAGCAATCAGAACAAGAATTCAAAATATCTGTTTTAAGGAAACTTAGTATACTCCAAGAAAACCTACAGAAACAATTCAGAATTTATAAGAAAAATTTAACAAAAAGATTACAATAATAAAAACAAATTAAATAGAAATCTTGGAGCTGAAAGTTGCAAGGAACAAACCAAACATGCAACAGAGGGACTCAACAGTTCAACTGATCAAGCAGAAGAATGAATTTGAGAGCTCAAAGAGAAGCTATTTGTAAATATGCAAAGAAGAAAAAAGGAAAAACAAAGAATGAGTGGAAACAAGTAAAGCTTAAGAGATTTGTGGGACAATATCAAAGAAGCATATGTACTAGCTGCTGGTGTTTTACAAGGACTGAGAAGTATGAAGTAGAAAATTAATTTGAAGAAATAATAAAGAGAAAACTTCTCAAACCTGGATAAAGATCTAAATATCAAGGTACAGTTATGTCAAAGATCATCAGATTCAACTCAAATAACACTACTGCAAAGCATGGAGTCATCAAATTCTCAAGAATCAAAAACAATGATAAGATCTTGAAAGCAGCAAGAGAAAGAATAAAGTAAGTTATAGTGCAGTTTTAATATGCACTAACTTTAATAAGTTATAGTGCCGTTTTTATTTCTTCTCAGAAGAAATCTTATAGGCCAGGAGGAATTTTTTTTGTGGAGACAGAGTCTCTCTTTACTGCCCTCAGTAGAGTGCCATGGCCTCACACAGCTCACAGCAACCTCCAGCTCTTGGGCTTATGTGATTCTCTTGCCTCAGCCTCCTGAGCAGCTGGGACTACAGGCGCCCGCCACAACACCCACCTATTTTTTTGTTGCAGTTCGGCCAGTGCTGGGTTTGAACCCACCACCCTTGGTATATGGGGCCGGCGCCCTACTCACTGAGCCACAGATGCCACCCAGAAAGTGAGATATTTTTTAAATGCTTGAAAAAAAAAAAAACTACCAAGAATACTGTACAAAGCAAAGCTATTTCTCAAAGATGAAGGAGATTTGAGTACTTTTGCAAACAAAAGCTTCAGGAATTCTTCACCACCAGATCTATCTTCCAAGAAAGGCTGAAGACTGAAAGAAATTAATGCTAATGTGTAATACAAAAACAGCTGAAAGTGCAAAACTTACCTAAGTACACAGAAAAATTAGAATACATTAATACTGTTATCATGGCATGTAAACCATATGTATACAATAAATATTTTACATATATAATATAATACTTAGATATATTTAATACACTAAACAACAAGCAATACATTGCATATATAATAATACAGGGTGGACATAAAGTTCATGTGTAATTTACTGTGTTAAAGCATTCTTTTTTCTTTTCTTTTATTGTTGGGGATTCATTGAGGGTACAATAAGCCAGGTTACACTGATTGCATTTGTTAGGTAAAGTCCCTTTTGCAATCGTGTCTTGCCCTCAAAAGGTGTGGCATACACCAAGGCCCCACCCCCCTCCCTCCTTCCCTCTTAAAGCATTTTAATTGCTTACAAACTTTCTGTCCACCCTGTATATAATTATATAAATAAGAGATATATATACACAGTATATAGAATGGAAATTAAAAGACAAGACTATCACAAATAATAATAACCCATTAATGGATAGAAAATATAAAAAGATATAAATTCTAACCTCAAAAATTGAAAATGGGAGAATGTATTCAAAACATCGGTTGTTTAAAGTAACTTTTTGTAACTATAAAATTCTTTTTGTAAACCTATCATAACTAATAGAGAAATTCATTTAACTACAAAGGAAGACAATAAGAGAGAAAGAAAGATAAAAGTGAATCCCCCACCAAAAAAACAAAAAAATAGAAAACAAGTAACACAATGGTAGTAGTAATTCCTTACCTATCAATAATTACTTTAAATTTACATAGATTAAATTCTCCAATTAAAAGACATAGAATTGTTGAATGAATAAAAAATAAGACCAACTATATGGTGCCTACAGTAATATGTATAGACTGAAAGTGATAAAATGGAAAAAGATTTTTAAGCAAATAGAACAAAAAAAAAAGAGAGAGAGAGAAGCAGCTTAAAATGGACTTTAAGTCAAAAACATAAAAAGAGACAGAGGAGGCTATGATATATTTACATTAAAAAAATCTACAAAGGTAAAATATTCTAACCTGAGATAATTTTAAAAACACATATTCATTAAGCTGGAATTAAAAAAAAACAACAATATGGAGATAAATGTGTAATTTTGGACAACTATTTCTGTAACCTCTACTTTTATTTTTCATAACATACAAATAAATAATCTCCTATAACCTAGGTTATGTTGTAAAAATTAAATGAAATAGTAAACGTGAACAAATACACTTGGCATGAGAATAATTACATAATAAACAGAGGTTACCTGTATTTTACAATTAGTATTCTTATCTTTTCACAACTATGGTTCATTAAGAATTTGGAACTCCGAATTTCTAGGATTTAGCTTAAAGAAAAACAGAAAGAAAATTCACAAGTCTTTTCAATTTTTCTGTCCCAACTCTCCAAAATGTTTTGAAGGTTATTGTCTTATTGAACAATGATTACACTTGGAAGGTCTTTTCTGGACTGAGTTCCTTGAAGTCATTTCTCTCTCTCTCTCTCACCCATCTATATCTTCAGGTATGCCATAAAGTGGTTATTAAACCAACATCGAATTAATAAATTAGTAAGCGAATCAGTGCACAAATGAATAGGGATCTGATGGGAACATATTTTTAAGAGTTGCTATAAAACAGTTATAAGAGATATTAGTAGTTGTCTAGGAATCCCATAACAAAGTACCATAGACTGAGTGGCTTAAACTGTAAAAGTTTCTTGTCTCACAGTTCTGGGGTCTAAAAGTCTAAGATCAAGTTGTTGGGAAGTTGAGCTTTCTCCCAAGGCTTCTTTCCTTGCCTTGCAGATGGCCACCTTCTCACTGTGTCCTCACATGACCTTTTCTTTCACATACTCATCCCCTGTGTCTCTGCTTCATTAAGGACACCAGTCATATTGAATTAATGCTTACACATTTGATCTTATTTAACCTTAATTACCTCCTTAGAAGACCAATCTCTGAACACAGTAAAATTCTGAGGTTTACTGGGGTTAGAATTTTAACATATGAACTGAAGAGGGGCACAATTCAGTCCATAATATGAGATAATTTATGGACCCATTTATAGTTGATTATACTAATAGCATTTTTCTCTGATTTCACCATGGTGTTTTCCTCTGGCACAAAATAAAGTAATTGACAATATTCCCTGGGCCGTTAACTGTTTAATTAATATTTTAGGTTAAATTAACAAAAAATTAGTTAGCTAACCAGCACAACTTTAAAGGGATGTCCATCAATATCTTCTGGAAAAGAAGGTCAAGAAAACTCTGGAATTCAGGCACTAAACATGAAATATGCATCCTCCTAGAAGGGATATTTTAAGTTAACACTATTCTCTACTAAGATTTAGGGAAGGATACTGTGTATCTAAGAAAAGAGAGATTCCTTAGGAGATAATAAAGATGAACTAGGCCTGTCCTTGACAAGATGAGCTGGAAGAAGGCAGAGTTTGTGTACTTAGTGTTTTGATCCAGAGATTTAAACTGGTGCCCTTTCCTACTTGTATTATTTTTGGGTATAAGTCAAGGGTCTGCAAAAATGATATTCCAAAATACTGTAATCCAGAGAGTTTAGAAGTTTATTTTTTCCCTTAGTTATTCAGGTCAGGATTGCCAGGAGGCTTTGTTCTATGTTCTGCAAGCTACTGGGGCTGACACGAGTGTTGTGAGCTCTATCTAATGAGCAAAAATTCTTACCTTGCATCTTTAAATTATTTTAAGAAATAGATGAAGCTTCTGTCTTAGGGCCAGGAATTGTAAGGCATAAAGTTAAAATAATGCTTCTCATCCATAATTATGTCTTAATGACCTTCAAACAGAGCTCATTTGGCTCTCTGCACAACATTTTCACTAGCAGTTTATATGTTATGATGCTAACTTTATTCTTATTATTTAGCATGATGACATAAGCTATTTTAATATACTCACAATTTAACGCAGTGGATCATATAAGCAAAACTAACTTGAAATCTAGAATAAAATCCAAAGTACCTTATTACTACATTTTCCTTCTAATTGCTCAAAAAATAAGTAGTCATCAAAATTAAAATTAGGATCTTTCTCTCCATCTCCTAGGTTCACTATAATTATAACATGTAATAAGCTTTACCATACAAGGATCCGTAGGCTATACATTTTGGAGTCTACCCTAATTCACTCCCATGTTTGTAGGAACATGACTGGCAGCCTGACACAGGAAGATGTTAATACCTATTTGTTTCTGAACAAGCTGCTTTATTTTATTGAATAGCCTTTGTAATGATCCTATGCTTTCCTTTTGAAAGTTGTGAACTGGAACTAATTGATCAAAAAGCCCAATATATATGAATAGTTATAGTTATCCTCCTAACCTAGTTGCTTGAATAGGAATGAAAGAGCATAAGAATATGAACACTCGAAGACAAGATGGTGGACTGAAGCCAGCTTTCAACAGAGGCTCCCATCCACAAGGAGAGTTAAGGGACAGGAATTTAGTAAGTATCCTGGTGGATTTGAGCCGCACCAAGAGAGAAGGTTGAAGAATGCACATCAACACCACTGAGGCAAACGGTGATCACAAGGATGCAAACAAAAACAAGATGGCTCATATCTGGATATTCTGAAGCCACACCCCCTGTCTCCCTGGGCAACCAGAGGAGGCCACCAGTGAACAAAGGATTTGCCTGACACTGCTCACAAACCTGGGAAGCTTCCAGGGCAGGGCTGACTCAGAGAGGTAATCGGACACAAACCTCCAGCAGCAAAGATGTTTGAACTCAGAACAGCCTATCTTCTGTAGGCGATTTTAGCAGAAACAGAGACAGAACCCCACAAAGTTGTCTGTTCTGTTCTGTTAGCAACATCAATCAGGGACGGGGCTAAGCCTGAGTGAACACCTCCCTCCCACCACCTGCATCAAGCACTCAAAGATGTCAGGCCCCATCTCCCCCTGCTAGATAGTGGCAGACTGCAGGGGCCTGGCAGACTTCCTTGCAATTCAGACAGGTGCAAACCCCTGGAGTATCTGTTCACTACTGGCAACTGGGTTAGCCATCTGCAGAGATACCAGTGACTGGGTCCGATGGAGGGGCAAAGTGGGGAAGGAGACATCAACATTCCCAAACTGATCTATTTGCTAGGTGGCTCCTCCTGACTCCATGCAGCACTGGAGTAAGCCATATCAGAGGAGTCACCAGACCCCTGTGATCCAGTTCCCAGAGACCTCTTGAACTCTCCCACCCGAGACAGGTGCCGATTGAGGCAATCGATTTGGACCTTTTGAACTGAACTAATAGACTAAGGACTTTTCAGGCGGTGCCCTGGGTATGCGGTTGTAGGAAGGTTTGATTTTCCTTTTCCTTTTCAAATTGGTGCCAGAGGTGGGCGGGCGGGGTGACTTAATTCCTGGTTTTTCCACACAGCTGAGACTTCAAGCCAGAGTAAATGTTACAATAGGATCGAACAGAAACCAACTGAAAACAAGACAGAACCACTTCGCCCCACCACACAAGACAGGGCCCCAGTTTCTCAGGACACAACACTGTACAGGACCTTGATAAAGCCCCAGGCGAAAAATCAAAGGGAGTAAAATAACCATGGGCAGAATCATCAGAAAAACTCTGGTAACATGAATAACCAGAATAGATCAACCCCCCCAAGAAAAGATACAGCAGATGTGATTGAAGATCCCATTCATAAACAACTGGCTGAGATGTCAGAAATCAAATTCAGTATTTGGATTCCAGACAAGATTAATAAAATGGAATTAGGAATTCGAGGAGAAATTCAAAAGTTGTCTCAAGAATTTAATGAATTTAAGGACAAAACTACCAAAGACTTAGACACACTGAAGCAAGAATTTACAGCCCTCAAATATATGAAAAATACAGTAGAATCCCTCAGCAACAGAATGGAGCAAGCAGAAGAAAGGATTTCTGACATTGAAGATAAAGTCTTTGAACGCTCCCAATCTCTCGAAGAGGAAGAGAAATGGAGAGCAAAAACTGATCATCCACTCAGAGAACTCTCAGATAATTCAAAGAAAAGAAATATATGAATAATTGGGATTTCAGAGAATGATGAAATGGCCTTGAAGGGCACAGAGGCCCTTCTGCATGAAATTATGAAAGAAAATTTTCCAGACATGCCTAGAGAAACTGAAATTCAGATAGCAGACAGCTTCAGAACCCCAGCATGATTCAACCCCAATAAGTCATCCCCCAGGCATATCATAATTAGCTTCACTAAAGTTAATAAGAAAGAGAAGATTCTCAAAGCAGCCCGGTGAAAGAAAACCATTACGTACAAAGGAAAGAATATTAGAATAACTGCAGATCTCTCTGCTGAAACTTTTCAAGCCAGAAGAGGGTGGTCACCTACTTTTAATCTCCTAAAGCAAAATAACTTTCAACCCCAGATCTTGTATCCAGCTAAACTGAGTTTCGTTTATGATGGAGAAATTAAATACTTCAATGATATTCATATGTTGAAAAAATTTACCATAAGTAAACCAGCTCTTCAGGATATTCTCAGACCTATCCTCCACAATGACCAACCCAATCCTATACCACAAAAGTAAACTCACTCAGAAACTTCGGATTAAACTCCAACTTCCACACTGGCAAAAGGATTAAAAATGTCCACTGAAACTTCTCTGAAGAAGACAGGCGCACGGCCTTCAGACATATGAAAAAATGCTCATCATCTTTAATCATCAGAGAAATGCAAATCAAAACTACTTTGAGATATCATCTAACTCCAGTGAGACTAGCCTATATCACAAAATCCCAAGACCAGAGATGTTGGCGCGGATGTGGAGAAAAGAGAACACTTTTGCACTGCTGGTGGGAATGCAAATTAATATGTTCCTTTTGGAAAGAGATATGGAGAACACTTAGAGATCTAAAAATAGAACTGCCATTCAATCCTGTAATCCCCCTACTGGGCATATACCCAGAAGACCAAAAATCACACCATAACAAAGATATTTGTATTAGAATATTTATTGCAGCCCTATTCATAATTGCTAAGTCATGGAAAAAGCCCAAGTGTCCATCGATCCACGAATGGATTAATAAATTGTGGTATATGTACACCATGGAATATTATGCAGCCTTAAAGAAAGATGGAGACTTTACTTCTTTCATGTTTACATGGATGGAGCTGGAACATATTCTTCTTAGTAAAATATCTCAACAATGGAAGAAAAAGTACCCAATGTACTCACCCTTATTATGAAACTAATGTAGGACCTTCACATGAAAGCTATAACCCAGTTACAACCTAAGAATAGGGAGAAAGGGGAAAGGGAGGGGAGGGAGGGGAAGGGAGGGGGAAGAAGGGGGATTAATGGTATTACACCTGCGGTGCATCTTACAAGGGTATATGTGAATCCTAGTAAATGTGGAATGTAAAGTTCTTAGCAAAATAACTAAGAAAATGCTACAAAAGCTATGTTAACTAATGTGATGAAAATGTGTCAAACGATCTATGAACCAAGTGTATGGTGCCCCACGATCATAATAATGTACACAGCTATGGTTTAATAAAAAAAATAATAATAATAAAAAAATAAAATAAAATAAAAATGTCCACTGGACCTTTGAAAAACTCGATACCCAAAATTCCACCAGACTTATCAATACTCTCCATTAATGTGAATGGCTTAAACTGTCCTCTAAAGAGGCATAGGTTAGCTGACTGGATACAAAAACTCAAGCCAGATATTTGTTGCATACAAGAGTCACATCTTAACTTAAAAGACAAATACAGACTCAGGGTGAAAGGATAGTCATCCATATGTCAGGCAAATGGTAATCAGAAAAAAGCAGGTGTTGCAATTTTATTTGCAGATACAGTAGGCTTTAAACCATCAAAAGTAAGGAAGGACAAGAATGGTCACTTCATATTTGTTAAGGGTAATACTCAATATGATGAGATCTCAATTATTAATATCTATGCACCCAACCAGAGTGCACCTCATTTATAAGAAAAACTCTAACAGACATGAGTAACTTGATTTCCTCCAGCTCCATAATCGTCGGAGATTTCAACACTCATTTGGCAGTGTTGAATCCATCCTCCAGCAAGAAGCTGAGCAAAGAAATCTTAGATTTAAACCTAGCCATCCAATATTTAGATTTAGCAGACATCTACAGAACATTTCATCCCAACAAAACTGAATACATATACTTCTCATCAGCCGACGGAACTTACTCCAAAATTGACTACATTTTAGGTCACAAGTCTAACCTCAGTAAATTTAAAGGAATAGAAATTATTCCTTGCATCTTCTCGGACCATCATGGAATAAAACTCGAATTGAATAACAACAGGAATCTGCATACTCATACAAAAACATGGAAGTTAAATAACCTTATGCTGAATGATAGCTGGGTCAGAGATGAGATTAAGAAAGAAATCACCAATTTTTTGGAACAAAACGGCAATGAAGACACAAACTATCAGAACCTCTGGGACACCGCAAAGGCAGTTCTAAGAGGGAAATTTATAGCACTGCAAGCCTTCCTCAAGAGAATGGAAAGAGGAAGTTAACAACTTAATGGGACATCTAAAGCAACTGGAAAAGGAAGAACATTCCAACCCCAAACCCAGTAGAAGAAAAGAAATAACCAAAATTAGAGCAGAATTAAATGAAATTGAAAACAAAAAAGAATAATACAACAGATCAATAAATGCAACAGATCAATAAATCAAAAAGCTGATTTTTTGAAAAGGTCAATAAAATAGATAAACCTCTGGCCGACCTAATCAGAAAAAAAAAAGAGTAAAATCTCTAATATCATCAATCAGAAATAACAAAGACAAAATAACAACAGACTCATCAGAAATCCAAAAAATCCTTAATGAATATTACAAGAAACTTTATTCTCAGAAATATGAAAATCTGAAGGAAATTGACCGATACTTGGAAGCACGTCACCTTCCAAGACTTAGCCAGAATCAAGTGGAAATGTTGAACAGGCCCATATCAAGTTCAGAAATAGCATCAACTATATAAAACCTCCCTAAAAAGAAAAGCCCAGGACCAGACGGTTTTACATCAGAATTCTACCAAACCTTTAAAGAGGAATTAGTATCTATATTACTCAACCTGTTCCAAAAGGTAGAAAAAGAAGGAAGACTACCCAACACGTTCTATGAAGCAAATATCACTCTGATCCCCAAACCAGGAAAAGACCCAACAAGCAAAGAAAATTATAGACCAATATCACTAACAAATATAGATGCAAAAATATTCAACAAGATCCTAACAAACAGAATCCAGCAACACATCAAACAAATTATACATCATGACCAAGTCAGTTTTATCCCAGGGTCTCAAGGCTGGTTCAATATACATAAATCTATAAATGTAATTCAGCACATAAACAAATTAAAAAACAAAGACCATATGATTCTCTCAATCGATGCAGAAAAAGCTTTTGATAATATCCAGCATCCCTTCATGATCAGAACACTCAAGAAAATTGGTCTAGAAGGGACTTTCCTTAAACTGATAGAGGCCATCTACAGCAAACCCACAGCCAATATCATATTGAATGGAGTTAAATTGGAATCATTTCCCTTCAGATTAGGAACCAGACAGGCTGCCCATTGTCTCCATTGCTTTTCAACATTGTAATGGAAGTTTTAGCTATGCAATTAGGGAAGAAAAGGCGATCAAGGGTATCGACATAGGGTCAGAATAGATCAAACTTTCACTCTTCACAGATGGTATGATTGTGTATCTGGAAAACACTAGGGACTCTACTACAAAACTCCTAGAAGTGATCAAGGAATACAGCAGCATCTCAGGTTACAAAATCAACATCCATAAATCGGTAGCTTTTATATACACCAACAACAGTCAAGTTGAAAAAGCAGTTAAGGACTCTATCCCATTCACAGTAGTGCCAAAGAAGATGAAATATTTGGGAATTTACCTAAGACGTGAAAGATCTCTATAAAGAGAACTATGAAACTCTAAGAAAAGAAATAGCTGAAAATGTTAACAAATGGAAAAATATACCATGCTCATGGCTGGGAAGAATCAACATTATTAAAATGTCCCTACTACCCAAAGCAATATATGATTTCAACGCACTCCCTATTAAAGCTCCACTGTCATATTTTAAAGATCTTGAAAAAACAATACTTCGTTTTATATGGAATAAGAAAAAAACCTCAAATAGCCAAGACATTACTCAGGAATAAAAACAAAACAGGAGGAATCACACTACCAGACCTCAGACTTTACTACAAATCGATAGTGATCAAAACAGCATGGTACTGGCACAAAAACAGAGAAGCAGACGTCTGGAACAGAATAGAGAACCAAGAGATGAATCCAGCTACTTACCGCTATTTGATCTTTGACAAGCCAATTAAAAACATTCAGTGGGGAAAAGATTCCCTATTTAACAAATGGTGCTGGGTGAACTGGCTGGCAATCTGCAGAAGACTGAAATTGGACTCACACCTTTCACCATTAACTAAGATAGACTCTCACTGGATCAAAGATTTAAACTTAAGACATGAAACTATAAAAATACTAGAGGACAGTGCAGGGAAAACCCTTGAAGAAATTGGTCTGGGTGAGTATTTTATGAGGAGAACCCCCCGGGCAATTGAAGCAGCTTCAAAAATACACTACTGGGACTTGATCAAACTAAAAAGCTTCTGCACAGCCAAGAACACAGTAAGTAAAGCAAGCAAACAGCCCTCAGAATGGGAGAAGATATTTGCAGGGTATATCTCTGACAAAGGTTTAATAACCAGAATCCACAGAGAACTCAAACGCATCAGCAAGAAAAAAACAAGGGATCTCATCGCAGGCTGGGCAAGGGATTTGAAGAGAAACTCCTCTGAAGAAGACAGGCGCACAGCCTTCAGACATATGAAAAAATGCTCATCATCTTTAATCATCAGAGAAATGCAAATCAAAACTACTTTGAGATATCATCTAACTCCAGTGAGACTAGCCTATATCACAAAATCTCAAGACCAGAGATGTTGGCGTGGATGTGGAGATAAGGGAACACTTCTGCACTGCTGGTGGGAATGCAAATTAATACATTCCTTTTGGAAAGATATATGGAGAACACTCAGAGATCTAAAAATAGATCTGCCATTCAATCCTGTAATTCCTCTGCTGGGCATATACCCAGAAGAGCAAAAATCACAACATAACAAAGATATTTGTAGCAGAATGTTTATTGCAGCCCAATTCGTAATTGCTAAGTCATGGAAAAAGCCCAAGTGCCCATCGATCCACGAATGGATTAATAAATTGTGGTATATGTACACCATGGAATATTATGCAGCCTTAAAGAAAGATGGAGACTTTACCTCTTTCATGTTTACATGGATGGAGCTGGAACATGTTCTTCTTAGTAAGGTATAAGAAAGAAAAAGTACCCAATGTACTCAGCCTTACTATGAAAATAATTTGGGGCTTTCACATGAAAGCTATAACCCAGTTACAACCTAACAATAGGGGAGAGTGGGAAAGGGGGGGGGTAGTGGGTAAAGGGAGGGGGATTGGTGGGATCATACCTGTGGTGCATCTTACAGGGGTATTTGCGAAACTTGGTAAATATAGAATGTAAATGCTTTGGCACAGTAACTGAGATAATGCCAGGAAGGCTATGTTAACCATTGTGATGAAGATGTGTCAAATGGTCTATGAAGCGAGTGTATGATGCCCCATGATCATATCAATGTATACAGTTATGATTTAATAAATAAAAAAAAACAAGAATATGAACACTCTCTTCAAGGGATGCCTTGCTAAAGTCTTTGTATAGGCTCAATTCTTTGTGTACCAACACATTGCTACCAGTTGGAACTTATTTCTGTTCAAGGTATCCCTTGACAAAGTGACACCAAGCCATTTGGTACAAGTAAATAATGTTTAAACAGATTTAGGAATATAGAAGATCCATGGTTAGCCAGATTCTACATCACACTGCCTAGGTCATTCACCTCTACTTCACCTTATCATGTGGGCATTGAATCATCTCACACCATCACAACAAGAAAAAGAGTGTGTACCACACAATATGATATTTTGAGAAAGGGACCATAGTCATATAACTTTTATTATTTTATCATATTATACCTGTTCTATTTTATTGTTAATTTTGTACTGTGCCTAATATTAAACTTTACCATAAACATGTATGCATAGGAAATGTTTGTGTGTGTGTGTGTGTGTATGATTCAGTACCATCTGTGGTTTCAAACATCTACAGGGGGGCTTGGAACGTATCCCCTTGGATAAGGGTGCCCTACTGTAATTAGTCACTCTGAAAGATGAGAGGCATTTACTCAATAGCTTAAAAATGAAATACGATGCTGAGAAAGCATTTCTTCCTGCCTTGCCAGTATGAACTATACCAATGAACACAAGGAAGTGCTATAAAGGTCCTGAGATGGTTGCATGATTCTGCAAATACACTAAAAACTATTACATTGCACATTTTTTGAGGGAAAGATAGTCTTGTTCTGTCACCCTGGATAGAGTGCAATGGTGCCTCAGCCTCCTGAGGAGCTGGACTACAGGTGCATGCCCTTAGGTAGCATGCACCGCTAATTTTTCTACTTTTGGTGGAGACAGGGTCTTACTCTTACTCAGACTGGTCTTAAACTCCTGTCCTCAAGCAATCCTCCTGGTTGGAACCACTGAGTAGCTGGAACTACAAGTGCCTGCTGCGATGCCCAGCTAAATTTTCTGGTTTTTGCTGAGATGGGTCTTGCTCTTACTCAGGTGGTCTCAAACTCCTGAGCTCCAAGGACCCTCCCACCTCAACCTCACAGAGTGCTAGGATTATAGGCATGAGCCACCTTGGCCAGGCAAATTATACTCCTTAAACAGGCGAATTGTATATATATTGAGATATGAATTATATCTCAATAAAATGTGTTTTAACAAAAAAAAGAAAAGAAAATATGAATAAAGGTAGAAAAGAAGATCCAAGATTTCCAAATAAGAAGAACAAGAAACTGTGCATAAAACATATAAAAAGTAAAATGAATGTAATTATTTCTCACATGGGAAAAATATTTAAAACAACTGAAACACTAGAATTTATTTTTATTTTTACTTAAAAATATCAGCACATATTGGAGTCATATGGTTATAGGAGCCTAAGATTTCTCCAACTGACTTAAATCCTTCCTTTGAAAGAGGGCTGGACTGAGAAAGGGGGATTGACTGGGGCCCTGGCTCACACCTGTAATCCTAGCACTCTGGGAGGCTGAGGCTGGTGGATTGCTTGAGGTCAGGAGTTTGACATCTAGCCTGAGCAAAAGCAAGACTCCTGTCTCTACTAAAAATAGAAAAATTACCCGGGCATTATGGTGGGCACCTGTATTCCTAGCTACTTGGGAAGCTGAGGCAGGAGGATCTCTTGAACCCAAGAGCTTGAGGTTGCTGTGAGCAATCACACCATGGCACTCTACCCAGGCAACTTGAGTGAGACTCTGTTTCAAAAACAAAGGGAAGAGGGAGTTCAATATTCTGAGGAATGAAAATAAGGATATTTTTCATATTTACTTTAGAAATAACAATAATTCAATTATATTAAAAATAATTATAGATGTCATTTGTTGAAAATTTAATGTATGTCTAGGTACTTGGTTAAACATTTTAAATATCTGATTTGATTTCAAACATTTGATCCTTTCTGTCATTCTAGTGGGTGAAATTATGACTATCTCCACTTTAGAGATGATAAAACTGAATCTTGGAGGCAAATAATTTGTGTGAGATCACACAATTAATATGTGGTAGATCCAGGAATCAGGTTCAGTTCTATGTGAACCTCTAAATATTATACAGTGCAGTAGGGACTAGCCAGTGGGAAATAAGCAAAGAATATATGTAAGAGTTTCTATGATAACTGGCACTGGACAGGTGTCCAACTCTTAAATGAGATGGAATTGAACACAGGATACATATTGTTTTTATGCCATACTAATATTTCTGTATTTACTGTGAAATACATAAAAATAAGTATCTTTTCATATTTGAATCAAGATGTAATAATTAATTGGGTTAATTCTGCCTGAATTATGTCTGAAATTCTTTGGGACATTTACAATTTTGGCCTTTAAAGGACAATTAGTTGTGATAAATGTTCTGTAACAAAATATAGTATAATGTTTAAAAGAAGCTCAATATCTTTGAAAATATCAATTGGTAATTACCAGCTGTCTGTAACCATTGGCAATGGCTACACTGAAATATTTGCATAAAGACAAGAATCTATGTAAGAGATTTGTACAACTTAAAATATTTTTATTTGAAATTTCTTTTTACCTCAAAGAATTATAGGTAGATGAAAATGCACCATTAACCTAAAATGTTTTCGTTTGGAGTAAATTTTTGTGTGAATCCAGTTTCAAGACTGAATTATGCATTGGGTTTATAATTACAAAGCAGTAGAACTCCAATTAAAGACTTTCAGTCAGTGGGAGAAGTAATGCAAACCTATAATGATGGGGCGCTTTCAAGGACAGATCGAAAGTAAAGCCTACATGGACTTTAATTTAAACAGTGCTAGTTCTCTTATGTTGTAGGAAAAAAATAAACATGATTTTCAAATGTAGAAGTGGAAAAAAGAATAATAGATATAATAACAGAATCTAAGGAATAACCCCATTGGGAGAGGAACGCCCAATAGTACATTTTATAAAACAGTTATTTGTTCTAAAAACTCACTTTGCAAGATAATGGATACATTAATTTATTTGACTATAGTAATCACTTCACTGTGTGTAGGTGTATGTGTTATCTCAAAATATCATGCTATACATCTTATATATGTAGAATTTAAAAAGAAATAAAGAAGAATTCTGTGTGACGGTTTACTTTATGTGTCCACTTGACAGGGACATGGGGTGTCAGATACCCTTCCTTGTTTAGAGTAGGGAAAACCTAACCCCTCCCTGTGTAAGAGGCAGTTCTCCTGCCTGAGGCCCTTCACATGGACTCTTCCTGATTCTGGCCTTTAAATTCCTACTGAGTTGGAGACTCTGGGACAGAGGCTCTGTAGATTTTTGACTTGCCAGCCTCCATAATCACATGAGCCTTATAATATTTATGTATGATAGATATATGTATACACAGTTATTTATTTATATAATATATGTATATGCTTCATAGTATATATTTTACATACATAAATTTATTTCTATATATCAAACTCCTATTGCTTCTGTTTCTATGGAAAATTTTAATATACACACCTCTGTAAAGATTCACTATGGGTACATTTTAATTATGATCTGCCTATGTGCAAATAATAGAACTTCCTCATGAACTACCATAAAGAACTGATGGAAATAATTTATTCTGATATTTATAGGGAGAAATTTCTAGCTGAGAAATTTTTAGAAAGGGATATAAATGTATAGATATAAAGAACACTTTGTTAGTTTTTGCAGCAGTAAAGTAGGGTCACTTATCTATTTCATCACAGCTAGCTACCCCAGAATTTAGTTATGTAAAACAATAGATAGGAGAATTTACTTCCCAGGTCGCTCTCGCCTAAGCTTAAAAGTGGTTCTGAAGGATGCCTGAGAGCCTGTTTTTTGTTTTATGGGGCTGCTCTGTAGACTGCCTTGCTCTCCTCCACTCACAGCACGGTGGCTGCGTCACAGAGGGCAACCTTACAAGATACGGGAAGTGGAAGACTCTCAGAAAGTGGAACAGAATCAATTCAGCCATGAACTGTTGGTAACTATCGCAGAATCTGGATTTAAGGAGAATGAACATAAAACATTCAATGGGAGGAATGTCCAAGCATCCGAGGCTCCTGTTTATAATAAACTCCCACAGTATGCACTCTTGCCTCAAGTTATTTACATTCCTTCCGCTTGCAAAATATGTTTAACCTCTCTCAGAACCGTAAAACATCCCTCTACGAAATTGATCTCAGGTTCAAAGTGCAGGGTTTAGCCAACTCAATCAGGTCCCTGGGCAGGCGGATCTCCTTGGATTTGGCTTCTCAGAGATAAGTCCTAAAGTACTGATGTGCTAATCTGAAGACCTGGGAATTTAAGAAACAAGTTATCTTCTCTTCAGCACACATGGACGAGAACAGGGGGACACGCCTAGGATGACTGCCACAGACACATCCACTGAAAGGTGAGCAGGAGGAGGCACACAGCTGTCACTGTACATGGCAAATCTAAAATCCAGCTGGGTCCATTTTGATCCTCTCAGGGGACTCCAACCTTTGGCTTCTCTAGGTCACACTGGAAGAAAAAGAGTTGTCTTGGGCCACACATTAAATACACAATGCTAACAAAAGAAGATGAGCACACACAAAAGAGGTCCCTGCATAATTTGTGTGACATCTACCACTACAGATAAGCAAAAAAGTGCTCACATAATTCACCCAGCTGCAGGTTAAACACCCTTGGGAGTCCTTTGCTTATTAGGCCTCCGTGCTGCTCTCCAGGAATTACTCTCTGGGAGTCTTGATTCCACCCTCAGGGATTATGGATGTGCTTTCTGAATCTTTATCAGCCCATTTCCTGTCTATAAAATTTAAGTATGTAATGACTTTTTTTCCATTTTAGCCTAAACTGGAGCTATTTGAGGCAAAGTAGTTCTCTTAAAAATTGTTTAGGTTTTCCATGAACTTATTTAGGGTTCTCTTTTTTAAACAAAAGTCACAACCACAACTCTTTTAGAGATAAGACTTTCTCTACCATAAGTTCCTGTGAAGCTTCTGTGAGACAACTGCCTTAAGACTTAAGATAGGAGAGAAGGGAACACTTTTACACTGCTGGTGGGACTGCAAACTAGTTCAACCTTTCTGGAAGGAAGTATGGAGAAACCTCAAAGCGCTCAAGCTAGACCTCCCATTTGATCCTGCAATCCCATTACTGGGCATCTACCCAGAAGGAAAAAAATCCTTTTATCTTAAGGACACTTGTACTAGACTGTTTATTGCAGCTTAATTTACAATCGCCAAAATGTGAAAACAGCCTAAATGCCCACCAACCCAGGAATGGATTAACAAACTGTGGTATATGTATACCATGGAATACTGTTCAGCCATTAAAAAAAATGGAGACTTTACATCCTTCGTATTAACCTGGATGGACGTGGAAGACATTATTCTTAGTAAAGCATCACAAGAATGGAGAAGCATGAATCCTATGTACTCAATTTTGATATGAGGACAATTAATGACAATTATGGTTATGGGGGGAAGCAGAAAGAGGGAAGGAGGGAGGGGGTGGGGCCTTGGTGTGTGTCACACTTTATGGGGGCAAGACATGATTGCAAGAGGGACTTTACCTAACAACTGCAATCAGTGTAACCTGGCTTATTGTACCCTCAATGAATCCCCAACAATAAAAAAAAAAAAAAGACTTAAGATAGCGCCTGTGGCTCAAAGGGGTAGGGCTCCGGTCCCATATGCCGGAGGTGGTGGGTTCAAACCAGCCCTAGCCAAAAAAAAAAAAAAAAAAAAAAAAGACTTAATTAAGAACATTTGCAAGACATGCCATTTTGATTATTGTAGAAAAGGCTGCTGAGTAACCATCTCAATTCTTTCTTATATCTCAACAAGGAATTTTATGATGTCACCCAGAATTAGACTTGGGACATCAGAGTATTCATTATTTTGAGTATTTTTTGTCACGTGGGAAGATTTGGAAGAAGAAAGTGTATTATTTTTTAATTTAGTATGTTCTGACTCCTTTAAATTTGGCACTGAGTTCCCTCACTTTGTACTTTCTCTCCTCTTGCATTTTAATCATAGCTGGCAAGAAACAGCTACTTGGGGTATTTTAGTATTAAGTACATTACCTGCATTTCCTGTTTTCCACATTTACAGGAGACAGGGTTGTCAACATTTTTACCACTATGTGGTAAGATCCCCTTCTATTACCATTTCCCTCTCTTTCCCTTAGGCTCTCACCAAAGCCTTTTCAATTCCCTTTGGGCTTTTCCATTAATACTCTCCTGTGGCTTTCACCTTCTCCCCAGGCCCAACAATAATACTGGTTGGTTTTTGTTACTGTGTCATCCTTCTTTATGTAACAAAATATATATTGGTTATCTATTACAAATGATCCCAAAGCTTAGTGACTTAAGGCAATAAAAATTTATTACTTTGCTCACAAATCTGCAATTTGGATAGAGGTTGGTAGGGAAAATCTGTCTCTGCTTTTAAAGAGGAAGAGTGTCTAGGGTTTGGGGCCATTATTTAAAACTTCCAAAATGTCCAAATAAAATATTGGAAAAAATCTTTTCCCTTCAGAGCAGTGGCATGGTGCTTTTGAACAATGCAATGTAGTGGCTAGCATACTGTTAAAATTTTGAGGTGAGAAATAATTGCTCATGGAAAAAAAATATATTTGAAAAATTTATAAATTTTAACAATTTCTTTTTTTTTTTTTTTTTGTAGACACAGAGTCTCACTTTCTGGCCCTTGGTAGAGTGCTGTGGCATCACACAGCTCACAGCAACCTCCAGCTCCTGGGCTTAAGTGATTCTCTTGCCTCAGCCTCCCGAGTAGCTGGGACTACTGGCGCCTGCCACAGCACCCGGCTATTTTTTTTGTTGCAGTTTGGCCGGGGCTGGGTTTGAACCCGCCACCCTCGGCATATGGGGCCAGCGCTCTGCTCACTGAGCCACAGGCGCCGCCCAATTTTAACAATTTCTATTTATCATATTGAAACTTACTAAAATAACAAATTTGTCATTTAAATGGGAAGGTATCGTTTTTGATGAATGGGGAATCCGACTCAAGACATGACACATACTATAAGATAATTCCAATATCTCCTTTTGTAGCTGCCCAATTTCCTTTTACTGTTCCTTCCAGTAACTACCTTCCCATCACACCACTCAGCATGCTCACCTCATCACCTCCATTCCTCATCTACTTGCCTTGTCTATTGACTCCCATGAAATTCTATTGTTTGGTTAGCTGGTTTTAAACTATGCCATCTTTGCTTGTGATATTTGTTGCACCATTTTTATTTTTTCTGGGACTTTGATTATATTTCTCTTTTTCATTAGAAATCTTTTTTTTTTGCTTTGTTTGTAATTGAATCTTCTATGATATCTATAGACTTACTCAAGTAGCAGAGTTTATTGAACATGTGAAGGAGGGCACCTGGCCTTCCAGGTTCTGCAATAAATTAAGATCTGGGACCCTTAGAAAAGTGGAGCAAATACAGCATTCCTTTCAGTGGTTGAGGACATTTATATTCAAAATCCAAATTATTCTTCTGAAGGTAACCAAGAAAGTTTCAGAGGTTTTAGTTGCAAGATCAAATGAATTCACTATGAAATTTCTGTCTTAAGCTAAAAGAAAACCTGCTTATCATAATGGTATTTGTGGCTTGCCATCAGTACAGGAAAAACTTTAGATTTGATCTGAATGTAGGTTCTTATTTAATAAGTTGGGAGTGGAGCTTGAGATTCTACATTTATAACAAGCTCTTAGACAATTCAGTAATGATGATCTATAAACCATACTTTAAATAATTCTTCATTTTGAATGGAACCAGACAAAAATCAATGTAGCCAAGGCAATTCTTAGTAATAAAAACAAAGCTGGGGTTATTACCCTATCAGACTTTGGCTATATTACAAGGCCATACTTATCAAAACAGCATAGTATTGGCACAAAAATAGAAGACATTGACATTTGGAACTGAATAAAAAACATCTTACAGCCACTGAACTTTGATAAACCAAACAAGAACATACACAGGGGAAAAGAATCCCAATTCAACAAATGGTGTTGGGAGAACTGGACAACCACATGTAAAAGACTGAAACTAGACCCTCACCTTTCACCACGTACAAAAATTGATTCCAGATAGATAAAAGATTAAAATCTAAGTCATAAAACAATAAAAATCCTTAAAGAAAAGAAAGGGAAAACACTTGAAGATATAGGCCTGGGGAAAGATTTTTATGAGAAGACTTCAGTGACAATTGCAACAGCAACAAAAATGAACAAATGTGACTTCATTAAACTGAAAAGCTTAGGAAACAACAGCCAAAGCAAACAGACAACCTTTAGAATGGGAAACGAGATTTGCACATTATGAATCAGACAAAAGCTTGAGAACTAAGATCTCAGAGAACTCAAATTAATCAACAAAAAAAGATCCAACAACCCCATATATCACTTGGCAAGAGACATGAATAGAGTCTTCTCTAAAGAAGATAGATGAATGGCTAACAAACATATGAATAAATGATCACACCCAATCATCAGAGAAATGCAAATCAAAACCACCCTGAGATATCATCTAACCCAAGTGAGAATGGCCCACATCACAAAGTCTCAAAGATAAAGATGCTGGCATGGATGTGGAGAGAAGGGAATAAAGGTACTTAACTACCTGATTATGTGATTATAATTAACTTTTAAAAGAAGAAATGTCTGTTGGATATATTGCTTAAATAAACACTAGGTGGTGTGGTGGTCATTGGGCTGTAATAAAATATTTCAGAATAGATTTTATGATGGTCACCTGACAGTATCATTTTCCTTGGTAATTAATGTATTTTGAATTATTTTGTTGAATAATTGTCATTCACTTTTTCTCCAAGTTTTTAAGATTTCAATACATTTCTAAAGTAAAACATACAATATGTTTGATTTGATTAATTTCTAAATAGTAAGGCATTAGTTTGTGTGAACATATGTGTGTGATGGAGGTAGGAAGGACTTTATGTCTTGTTTGAACTGTTTACATAGTATCTTCATGTCTCAGTAACGGACGAGATGACATGTGGCTGCAGGTCAAGAGCGAGTACTTGAAGCGAGTGCTTCATTTTAGCATATGCCTCACTCTTACCACATGCCTCTAATCTTTCCTATTCTTTCAAGTATTAGCAATCTCCAAGACAACAAAGAACTTAAAATGTCTTAGAAATATCTGCAGCTACATGAGCATGCGGTGGTAAAAATATAAACGATAGTTAAAAGCTAATTTTAGAAAAATTAGGAGAATAATCAAATTGAGTTTTACTAAGAGCTTTAAATCTGGAGACACTTTGTCAAAAGAAAAAAATAAAATTACAAGCTTGTAAACCAATATTACAAATTGGTTAACCAATTTGGTCTCATAACCAATTAAAATTTTTAAATGGATAAATTTTATAACTCCTGACCGCCATTACTTAATTTTACCCTTATTTCCACACTTATATCATATCCTATGCCTTCCTTCTTATTGTTGATGAATTATTTTATCCCATTACTAATTCCTTACTTCCTCCTACTCTTCCCACTTAGTGTCCTCCCTTATAAGGTCTCTACCCTTATACTTTTTGTCTGAATAAAATAGCCAATATTTTTAGAGTATTCAGTATACATCGGATAATGTCCCAAGCACTTTCTATGGGTGACTCCATTTAAACCTTGAGATAATCTTTAGAAATAGGTATTATTCTTACTTTACTTATGAGGAAACTGAAATGTACTGTGGGTTAAGTAACTTTCCCAAAGCAGTGCTGCCTTTAAGTGGCCCACTGGGATTTAATGGCAGGCAGTGTCTTCACCTGTAAAGGAGAGATAATTACAGCAATTCCTCATTGCATACCCTGAAGACTGCATTCGTATACATAAAGCTCAAGGTAGGACATTCTCTTATATTGTCTGTCCCTGCCTCAAGGAAGTAAAAATGAGGAAAATACCAGTTTGGTTAAAATTAGCTTATACGTACATGGCATTTGCTATAGGTAAGGTTGGAGTCAAAATACTTTATATATATTAACTTAGTTTTCACAACAGACACTTTGAGGGAAACTATTTTTATCCACATTGCAGGTGAGGAAATTGAGGCACTGAGCATTGAAGCGGTCTCCCCAAGTTCACACAGTCAGTCATTGGCACAGTGGTACGTGAACCCTGGCTGTCAGGATCAGAGTTGGTGCTCTCCACCGCCACACTTTGTTAGCCCCCAGGGAGCCCGAGGATATATTCGCCTTTATTTTTTTTTATTTTGTGAGTAAACCTGACTAACTCCTTTCAAAGGGAAAGTACTGCAAGCTCCCACAAGGGCACTTAGTGATTTATAAAGGTGCAATTTCAGCTTAGAATTTAGTCATATTTCCCACAAGTAGGCCCTAAGGAATTATAAGATGCCTGTTTGCAAGCTACATCACTTCTTTAAAATTCTGACCACATCTTGAGTAAGGAAATATGGATTTAAGGTAAATAAATTCTCTGCAATCTTTGTCAGTCAACCTTGAGCCTGACTGGCTGAATAAATATGTTAAATTACCATTTTTATAAGCAACATCAAAAGTGACTGTTAACAGTTTGGAAAAGTCAAACAATCCCTGCAGTGGCAGTGACCGCACATATGGGTTTGATTTGGAATTAACACCACTTCAGTGCCACCACACACATCCACCAAAGCTGCACCACCGAGGAGGCACCCAGCTTGGTGTGCTGATAGATTGCTCTGTTCGTGCCCTTCCCCGCTAACCATGTGCTTGCTTCTGGCTTCACTTCACACTTGTACAAAGTTCACTTTAACTGAGGCAAAGGCAGTTAAGCAAAGATGTTATATTTAATTTCATCTATTCTATTTCATTTGCTTGCTCTTACACTTAACTGCAGTGGAAATTATACCAGCTATTTTTGTAATTTATTGAGTTTAAATTTTTTAATCAAAAATTTGATTTCTAAATAAATCCAGGTGTTATTTTTCCAAAAACACTGAAAAATAAATAAATTTTAACAGAGAAGTTTGTGATTTCCTATTAACAGAATTTATTTCAATTCTATTTACAATAATAGGAAGCACTTTCCTAAATAGACAAACCAAAAAATCATACACTGCTTTACTTAACCAGTGAACTAGAGCTACTTTTGTTCGGGATATCAAATCTACAGTTGAAAGAACATGTTTGAATATATTATTGTAATGAATGGCATATTTTCCATCTACAATGACTTATAATCATACACTCATTAAAGTGATTATCCACGCTAAAAACTTACTTTTGCCAATTTCAGAATAAAGTTTAAGTGAAGGAATAAAGCCTCAATTTTACAGAAAAGAATCATCTTACCTTTCAAATAACTGATATTATGGAAAAATTATAAACTGGATTAACCCTTTGACTGTCTAATGCTCAGAAATGAAATGTGTCAATTGTGTTCAGCTATTAAACATCTGGGACTATAGAAAGAACACTCCCAGATATTCTCTGGTTCTTACTAATCAAAATAATTCACCCAAGTTCATTTCAGTTCCAATATTTTAGATTTATAAGAAAAGTAATATGCGAAGAAGAAAATTAATATGAAATGGTAAAACTTTGCCATATCAAGAAAAATTGACATTTGAAATAGTTTCTACACTTTCATTTTCAAATCTGATTCTTAAGTGAACTTGACAGTTCACGTTTTCTGTGAGAAGTGTTTTTAAAGCTACCTCTATATCCAAATTCTCCAACAATGATTGGCTTCCGAAGTTGACCGCTCTTCTAATTTATCATACTGCATTTTATAGACACTTCCCCAAGACTTTTCATAAAAATTATTTCAGGTGCAACTGTGAAAAATATTGAGAATGAAGTGTATGATGCTCAATCAGGTAATGTAACAGTAACAGGTCAAGGTTTAGTTTGCAAAATGAACAATGCCTACTGGTGTCGTATGCACTAAATGAACATGTTGTTCGCAGTCGAAAGGTTAAGGAAATGCTGATATCTAAACTTTACATTTGCATGTGAAATATATAGTGATTGATTAGTTTCTACTGCAAATACTGCATTTTCACATGTGTAAGTGATCCTATGTATAATGTGCACCCACATTTTGGCTCAAACTTTCAAGCACATGCCCCTCTAGAAAGTGGCTAGCTCTTGAATAGGAGAAATACATCGGGGGAGGGATAAGGCTCCCCTGGGAAAAGTGCAGATGATAGCTGCTAGCTCTGGAAAGGAAGCCCCTGCCCTCTCTCCTTAAGAACCCTTCCCTCCCCAGCGTGTCAGGGCCCTCAACCAAGATGGTCCCATCATATCAAATCTACATTTGAAAAAATGTCTTAGTATGTTGTTTTAATGAATGCTATATTCTCTATCTATAATGACTTATAAACCTACACACATTAAAATAATTATCCATAGTAAATTTCAGAATAAAGTTTAAGTGAAGGAATACAAGCCTTAATTTTACAGAAAAGAATTATCTTTCCTCTCAAATAACTGGTATTATGGAAAATCATGGCAGGATGGGAGCTTTTGAAGCCACTTGACCTGTGGGCAGCGAGGGAGGTCCCTGGGGCCTGCATGGGGCTCCTGGTCCTCTCCACAGATCCGGTCTCAGACCTCCCCCCTTGCCAGTCCCCACCACGTCCCCCTTCCTTGATTGTCGTGCTTAGCAGAAGCCTCTCCAGCCTACTCCGACCGTATCGACTATCCTTCCAGACTGGAGCCCTGTGCTTCCAGCCTGGTGGGACCAGGGCCGTCCACTGGGCTCCCTCACTCCCAAGCTTCATTAACCCATATATAATGCATATTCTTATGTTTTCCTCAAAATTTTGGGCAGAAAACGGTGCATTATACATTATACTACTTGTCTAATGTTTTAAGGACATTTTGCCTCACCATATTTTAAACCTTATTGTACTTTGAACTTTCTGATTTATGTTCACTCGGAAAAATAGCAAATCTACTGAATATAACTTCATTATTTCCTTATTCATTCATCACTCTACAAACATTTTACATTATGTTGGTTTGTTTGGATTACTTAGTATATCACAGAATTCTATGTAACTGCATAAACCTATAAATAATAAGCACTGTAAGTCTCTGAAAATAAGACTGAGTTAACATTGAAAATCTCACTAAACTCTCATCATGTGTAAGCTCTGTTCTGACACGCTCTGCGCTGTAGTGTTTAAGGCCCATCTTAGAGATTCATGTGTTTGCCATGAGGCAAGTTGCTTTATTCCTCTAACCCACATCTATAAATAGAACATGATAACAACATCTTGCTGGATTATGTCTGCTAAAATTATTACAGATTACATATGAAAAATGCTGAGCATCTATAGAAAGAACCCAAGAAATGTTAAATATTAGTATTAAAAAATTCAGAGAATTACCATGGACTGTAAAATCATAACCTTTCATCTATGTTTTGGGAAGAAATCTGGAGCCTGGAAGTTGTTGGAGGCAGGGATACTTGGTATTAGGCTGATTTTTGTTGGTGTTATAAGTGATGGATTAAATTATCACAAGTGTATCTTTAAGTCATTTAAGATTGTTACTAGTTGTGCTTCTAATGGAGGACCATTTTGAAAAGAGAAGTTTGCAGATGGAATCCAACTATTATGCATTTAAACATAATGTTCCTGCTAAACTTAATTTTGATTATCTTAGTTCTTTATAGACAGTTCATAGGAGGAAGAAAAACTAATGCAGGGGATTAATACAGCAAAACTTAATTTCATATTGAATTTGAGTTATAATGAAGTATTCCGTTACTATCATAAATAAATTATTTTTGATATGAAAGAACATATAGCAGTTTATGAAGGTTGTAACTGTAATTATATAAATTTTATTTTAATAATTTGGACAATGCTCTGGTTTGAACGTGTTCCCTAAGTTCACATGTTAGAAACTTGAACTTGTTGCCACAATAGTACAGTATTGAGAGGTGGAGATTTTTTTTTTTTTTTTTGAGAGGTGGAGATTTTAAGACACAGTTACCTTCTTGAATGAATTTATTTCATTACTGAGAAAGCAAATTCTTGATCTCAACAAAATATCTTGTACTCACCTTCTCTTTCCTTTCTCCTTTTATCATGGGATGACACAGGATGAAGGCCATCACCAGATGCCGGCCCCTCAATCTTGAACTTTTCAGACTCTGCGCTTGTAAGAAATATATTTCTCTAAAGTGTCCGTTGGATTATTGGACACTTTAGAGAAATATAATCAACACCATGTTGATTATTTTAAATTGCATACAAACTTTATGGACACTCTATACATAACCCAGTCTTAGATATTCTGTTACAGCAACACAAAATAGACTGCAGAGTCTCTATTGATTGTTGCTTTTTAGACTGAATCTTCATCTCCCAGAATTGATACTTTGAAACCTTAATCCCTAATGTGATGGTATTTAGAGGTGGGGTCTTTGGAATGTGATTGAAGATAGATTAGATCAGAAAGGCAAAGCCCTCATGATGGAATTAATGCCCTTATATAAAAAAGGAGATCTCTGTCTGCTTGCATGTACCAAGGAAAGGCCCAATGAAGGCAAAACCAGAAAGCCTGCCTTTACAAAAAACTTGACCAGGCCAGTACCCTGACCTCAGATGTCACAGCTCCAGAACTGTGTGAAATAAATGTTTGTTGTTTGAGCCATCCAATATATGATAATTTCTTATCCAGCCCAAGGAGATTAAGACAATTGTGAAGGGCAGAACAGCATGAACATGGTACTGTTTTAAATGCAAGTCATTCCAGGTCTTCTCATGTTGCCTCTCAGTGAGGCTTTTATTTTTACTAAAGGAGCTGGGTCCTCAGAACCACTACTGATTGATGCCCTGTAATAATGTTAAAACTATAAATTACATGTACTTAAATCAGAATCACATGTGCCTTTATCCACAGGAATTTGAAAATAAAAGTCATGAGAATAATACTTGGATCTACGTATAATTTTCATTCAATAAATACCAGTACTTACCATGTGAAAATCATGCATCAAGTTACCTTTTACAACTCTCTAGCTAACAAAGATTATTACTCTCATTTTATTCAACAATATATTCTAGAAGATAAGGCATTAAAACACTGGTTAGATAGCAAATAAATGGAATCTGAGTGGCCATAAACAGAGATAAAAAGGGATTCTAGTTATCTAGTCCTGATGTCCAATAAATAAATAATGATTGATTTTTACAATAAAATAAGTATTATGTTACCATAATAGCTTTATTAATATCGACAATTAAAATATTAGACTCTTCATAGATGAAAATACTAGCCTCAAGTTGCTATAGAATCAAACAGTCCATATGACTAAATGTTCCCCTATGAAGCTGCCTAAGATCCCACTCCTTTGAGTCTACATGATCATCACACAGAATGCATGTTAAAATCTGGAAAAGGTCTCATCACCTGAAATATAAAATATTTTGAAGATTGTAATTATAAAAAAGATTCCTTTTTACACTTGCATTTCTAAATTCTCCAACTATTTTCAGATTAGGGAAGAGACTCATAAAAGTTATTTTTTAAATGTGTTTCTTTTTACTGACCTCTTGACCGACTCATTTGTACCACTGTATTACGATGAAACACTTTCAATTTAATGGATCCTTGGTATCATGCCAAGCATGTTATTTGTTTTCAGTATATGATTAAGAAAACTACATTTGAAATTTTATTGAATGTGTAAAGGATGTGCAAAATCCTATTTCCATATGAACACAGTTCTAAACAAAAGCATATGTTTCTGGCAGACCTTAGATAGTATTTAAATTCTGTTGGCTATCTATAAACATTACGTTCTAGCAGAGAATATTAAGTTCTTCTCTCAAAATATCCAGCTTAGAAAAATGACCAGGCCGTCATCCTACACAGGCCCAAGATATCCCGCACTTCACAGGAACTGTTGCAGGGATAATTTGTAAAACTTGCCTGTGAAGATTTTTGAGATACATGGAATCAACAGTTTTCACAAGGTCTAAGCGCCAAGCGGGTAACCAGGCAACCACCAAGTACAATCTAAGCTGGGAATCAGGTATAAGCCTGGGAACCACTCAGGCACCACCTAGTGTCCATAAATTATATTGCAACATAAATATATCCCTACTAAAGTTGATCCATATGGCATACATATAGTCGTATGTTTTTATATATATAAATAATTTTTTTGTTTTTGGTACCTTTTTTCTATTCTCATTCTTTTTTTTCATTTTCACATTTTTTTATTTTTTCATTCTGGTAGGAGTTATTGTTAAAATTTTTAAAATTATTATTAATAATATTTTTTTTATCTCTTCTTCCCTTCTTATGTTTGTTAAGAGTGCTTATATCAGGCTATTTGAGGGTTTTTTTGTGCAAAGTGTCTTGTGTTTTGCTAAATCCTCAGGTTGACTATTTTCCCTAACTCCAATTTTTACATTCAACAACAACATGGAGGAGTGGGGAATGTTGGCTGACTGGAGCCAGCTTTCAATAGAAGCTTCTGTACAGAGGGAGAGATAACAGCCAGAAAGAACCTGAGAAAGCTGAAGGGTGGGAACAGAGCTGAGAAAAGAGATTGATAATTGCACATCTTCTCTGCTGAGGCAAGCTGTGACTCCATGGAAACAAATTTCAGGTACAGAACCCATCCCAAAGAGGATGCTTGTCTGTCTTCTCCCCTAAGATAGTTGCTTGCTTGCTGTGGGATCTCTACCAGTGAGTAGTGAACTGAGGATCTCTTCTCTAACCCCCTGAGAGCGAGTTGGTGGAAACTGGGATGGCTTCTCTAGAGAGTTCCTGCTGTGAGTTTGGGAATTCTCTTGTCTGGCTAGAAGGTTGAACAAATATTTTCCCTAACACTTGAACTTCCAGTCTACCCTTCCCCCACTTGCCTGGTGGTCTAGAAGCCCAACCCCTACAGAGACCAGAATCTCTGCAGTTCTTTGTTAGGACTAGGCATTGTATGGACTGTGGCAGAGCAGCTATGCTGCATCTGTGAATCTGGTAACTGCAGAAAGGCACAAAGGGGAAGGTGTCTGGTCTGGCTCTGAGAATGTGCAACTCAGCAGCGGGTGGAGGCTTGAGTCTCTGTGTGACAGGTGGAGAATTGGGAACCACTGAGACACAAGAACCCAAGTGGAGACACCTCCCACCCACCATCACCATTAATAGAGAAATACCACTAGGTTCAAATTTTGGAGAGAAACCTCCCCAATTCTGGACTGCCAGAGGGAGCTAGAACTTGCATTACAGGGATACCAGAGGAGCAGAGCAGCAGAGGCAGAGGCATGGTCTCTGAGGATGAAAAACATTTGCTGCTTTTTTAACCTCTGATTTGGAATAAGCTCAGGTGGAACACTCCCAAGTTTCCATTGAACACCTGAAGTAGTCAGACTTCAGCTCTCCCAGCTGGCAGGTGGCAGAGTGTGGTTACCTGGCTGATTAGGCATTGACTTTGCTCTGACTCTGGCAGGTCCAAATCCCTGCCAAATTTGCTCATTGGAGGGAAGTGGGCCACAACTCCATGGGGCTCCCAGTGCCTGGGTGTGGCAGAGGTGCAATGGGGGGAAGGAAGCATCATTCCCCCTGGACTATTTTGCTGGGCAGGCCTTTCTGACTCCACAGAGCACTAGAGTGAGTTACACTTGAGCTGCCAGTGAACTCCCACTGTCTAGTTGCTGGAGACCTTTTGATCTCTCCCACTTGATCTGTGTTTGTGTTGACTAGACCAACTGGTTTGGAACTCTTAGCCTGGGCTGATCGCTCAGGGACCCACCAAGGTTATACCCTGGTTGTGTTGTTGTGGGAGTGTGGGATTCCCCTCTCCAGTCATTGCTTGTGGGGGGAAGGGTATCTTAGTTGCTTATATATCTCCACAGCCAAGATTTCAGCCCAGAGCCACTGATTGACTAGGATTGGACAGAGACTAGCTGAATTCAGGAAAGAACCATCTAGACCCATCACACCAAGCAGGTCCCCAGAGTTTCAAGATTTAGTATTGAATGGGACCTTTGTAAAGCTCTAGGAGAAAAGCCACAATCACCAGTCAAGTTTCCTTGGTAAAGGGCTGGTTAATTAAAATTCTAGGAGCACTCAATTCAATTTCACCTTAACAGCTTCTCTAGCCAAAGAGTGAAAAATAATCATGGGGCAGAATCAGCGGAAAAACTATGGTAACATGAACAATCAGAGTAGATCAACTCTCCAGAGGCTGAGATGTCAGTAATTGAATTCAGAATTTGGATTGCAAATAAGAGTAATAGAATGAAAGTGAAGTTGGAATTAGAAATTCAAGGAGTAATTCAAAAGTTGTCTAAAGAATTCAATGAATTCAAAGACAAAATCACCAAAGATTTTAACACATTGAGGCAAGAACTTGCAGCCCTCAAAGGTCTGAGAAATACAGTAGAATCCCTCAATAACAGAATGGAGCAGGCAGAAGAAGGGATCTCTGACATTGAAGACAAAGTTTTCAAATGCCTGCAAATGCTCAAAGAGGAAGAGAAGTGGAGAGCAAAAATGGGTCATTCCCTGAGAGAACTGTGGGACCACTCCAAAAGAGCAAATATTAGACTTTTGGGGATCCCTGAAGAAAGGGATGTTTGGAAAGGCACAGAAACTCTACTTCAAGAGATAATTGAGAAAACTTCCCAAGCATGGCAAGAGATACTGAAATTCAGACAGTGGACAGTTTCAGAACCCCAGCATGACTCAATCCAATAAAGCATCTCCTAGACAAATTGTAATTAACTTCGCCAAAGTTACAATTAAGGAGAAAATCCTGCAAGCAGCCATGTGTAAGAAAATCATAACTACAAGGGGAAGAATATTAGAATGACTGCAGATCTCTCTCTGCTGAAACTTTTCAAGCCAGAAGAGGTTATCAACCTTCAATCTCCTAAAATAAAACAGATTTCAGCCCAGGATCATGTATACAATTAAACTGAATTTCATTTATGATGGAGAAGTTAAATACTTTAATGACATACACACATTGAAGAAATTTGCCATAACTAAACCAGCTCTTCGGGATATTCTCAGACCCATTCTCCATAATAACCACTATGATGCTCTACCACCAAAGTAAACTCACTCTGAAATTCTCAAAGCCAAATTTCCACAGTGGCAAAAGTATTAAAAGTGTCCACTGGACTTTTAAAAATTTTGACACCCAAAATACTACCAGGCTTATCAATACTCCAAATTAATGTGAATGGCTTAAATTGTCCTCTTAAGAGGCACAGGTTGGCTGAGTGGATACCAAAACTCGGGCCAGATATCTGCTGCATGCAAGAATCTCATTTAACCTTAAAGCAGTGGTTCTCAACTTGTGGGTCACAACCCTTTTGGGGGTCAAACGCCCCTTTCACAGAGGTCACCTAAATACATCCTGCCTATTAGATATTTACATCATGATTCATAACAGTAGCAAAATTACAGTTATGAAGTAGCAACAAAAATAATTTTATGGTTGGAGATCACCACAACATGAGGAACTATATTAAAGGGTCACAGCATTAGGCAGGTTGAGAACCACTTCCTTAAAGGATAAATATAGACTCAGGGTGAAGGTATGGACATCTGTAACCCAGGCAAATGAAAATCAGAAAAAAGCAGGGGTTGCATTTTTATTTGCAGTACATTAAGATTTAAAACAACAAAAGTGAGGAAAGATAAGAATGGTCGCTTCATATTTGTTAAGGGAAACACTCAACATGATGAGATTTCAATTATTAACATTTATGCACCCAACCAGAAGGCTCCTCAATTTATAAGGGAGATCCTAACAGACATGAACAATTTAATACAGTGGTTTTAACCCAGCAGAAGAAAAGAGATAACTAAAATTAGAGTAGAATTAAATGAATCAAAAATGAAAGAATTACTCAAAAAAATCAATGAATCAAAAAGTTAGTTTCTTGAAAAATTCAACAAAACTGATAAATATTTGGCAAACCTAACCAAAAATAGAAAATCAAAATCCCTAATATCATCAATCAGAAATGACAAAGGCAAAATAATAACAGACAGCTCATAAATTCAAAGAATCCTTAATGAATACTGAAAAAAACTCTATTGTCAGAAATATGAAAATCTGAAAGAAACTGACTAGTACCTGGAAGCATGCCACCTTCCTAGACTTAGCCAGAAAGAATTGGAAATGCTGAACTGACCTATATCAAGTACTGAAATAGCATCAACTATATGAAATCTCCCAAAAAAGAAGAGTCCAGGACCAAATGGTTTCACATCAGAATTCTACCAAACCTTTAAAGAGGAACCAGTACCTATATTACTTGCCATTTCAAAACACAGAAAAAGAAGGAATACTTCCAAACACATTCTATGAACCCAAAATCACCCTAATCCCCAAACCAAGAAAAGACCCAACAAGAAAAGAAAATTATAGACCAATATCCTTAATCAATATAAATGCAAAAATATTCAATAAGATCCTAGCAAACATAATCTAGCAACACATCAAACGAATTATACACCAGGATCAAGTTGGTTTTATCCCATGGTCTCAAATTTGGTTCAACATACGTAAGCCCATAAATATAATGCCCATAAATATAATGCATCACATAAACAAAATAAAAAACAAAGACCATATGATTCTCTCAATAAATGCAGAAAAGGCTTTTGACAATACACAGCATCCTTTTATGATCATAACACTTAAGAAAATAGGTATAGAAGGGACTTTTCTTAAATTGATAGAGGTCTTCTACAACAAACCCACAGCCCTTGTCATACTGAATGGAGTAAAATTGAAATCATTTTCACTCTGATCAGGAAGCAGGCAAGGTTGCTCATTGTCTCTCCTGCTTTTCAACATTGGAATGGAAGTCTTAGACATCACAATGAGGCAAGATAAGGTGATCAAGGGTATACAAATAGGGTCAGAGATCAAACTTTCACTCTTCACAGATGATATGATTTTATACCTGGAGAACCTCAGGGACTTAACTACAAAACTCTTTGAAGTGATCAAGGAATACAGTAGTATCTCAGGATACAAAATCAATACTCACAAATCAGTAGCTTTTATATATACCAATAATCGTCAAACAAAAAGAACAACAACAAACAGTCAAGGACTCTATTCCTTTTTCAGTAGTGCCAAAGAAGATGAAATATTTGGGAATTTACCTAACAAAGGACATAAAATATCTCTATAAAGAGAATTATGAAGATGTTAACAAATGGGGATAAAATGGAAAAATATACCATGCTCATGGATGGGAAGAACCAACATTGTTAAAATGTCCATATTACCCAAAGCAATACACAAATTTAACGCAATCCCTATCAAAGCACCATATTCATACTTTAAAGATCTGGAAAAAATAGTACTTTGTTTTATATGGAACCAGAAAAAACTCAAATAGCCAAGACATTACTCAGAAATAAAAACAAATCAGGAGGAATCACACTACCAGACTTCAATCTATACTATAAATCTATAGTGATCAAAACAGCATAGTACTGGCACAAAAATAGGTAGATGTATGGAACAGAATTGAGAAACAAGAGATGAACTGAGGTACTTATAATCATTTGATCTTTGATAACCCTCAAAAATATAAATTGGGGGAAAGATTCCCTATTTAACAAATGGTGCTGGAAGAACTGGCTGACAACTTGTAGAACACTGAAACTGGACCCACACCTTTCACCATTAACAAAATTGACTCTCACTGGATAAAAGACTTAAACTTAAGACATGAAACTATATTCTTGGAGAGAATGCAGGAGAAACACTTGAAGAAATTGGCCTGGGAAAATAATTTATGAGGAGGATCCCTCTGGGGAATTGAAGCAACACCAAAAATACATTACTGGAATCTGATCAAACTAAAAAGCTTCTGCATAGCCAACCACACAGTAACTAAAGCAAGTAGACAGCCCCCAGAATGGGAGAAGATATTTGCAGGTTATGTTTCTGACAAAGGTTTGATAACCAGAATCCATAGAGAACCCAAACTTATTAATAGGAAAAGAACAAGTAATCCTATTTCATTGTGGGCAAGGGACTTGAACAGAAGTTTCTCTGAAGAAGATAGGCTGCATGGCCTACCGACAGATGAAAAAATGTTCATCATCTTTAATCATCAGAGAAATGCAAATCAAAACCACTTTGACATATCATCTAACTCCAGTAAGAGTGGCTCACTTAACAAAATCCCAAAACTACAGATGTTGGTGTGGATGTGAAGAAAAGTGAATACTTCTGCACTGCTGGTGGGAGTGCAAGCTAATACATCCCTTTTGGAAAGAAGTATGGAGAATACTCAGGGATCTAAAAGTAGAACTGACATTTGATCCTGCAATTCCTTTACTAGGAGTATATCCAAAAGACCAAAAATCACTTTATAACAAAGATATTTGCACCAGATTTTCCATTGCAGCTCAATTCATAATAGCCACGTTATGGATGAAGCCCAAGTGCCCATCGACCCATGAATGAATTAATAAATTGTGGTATATGTATACCATGGAATATTATGCAGCCTTAAAAAATACAGAGACTTTATCTCTTTTAGGTTTATATGGATGGAGCTGGAACATATCCTATTTAGTAAAGTATCTCAATAATGTAGGGAAAAGTATCCAATGTACTCAGTACTATTATGAAACCAATTTGCAATCATTTACACTTTCATGTGAAGTATAGATCACAACTATGGCCCAGAATGAGGGCAGAAGAGGGGTATGGGAGGATGGGGAGGTCAGATGGAGGGAGTGTGAATGGTGGGATCACACCTATGGTGCGTAGTGCAAGAATACATGACAGATCTATTAAATTTAGAGTATAAATGTCTTAACACAATAATTAAATAAATGAGGTGAGGAATATATTAACTAGTATGATGTAAGTATTCCAAATTGTATATGAAATCAGCACATTGTACCCCATAGATGAATTAATGTATACATAATCTTCTTCTTTATGTTTTAATAAAAGAAAAAATAAGAAAAAAATAAAGGCAAGGAAGCTGGAACAAAAAGACAAAGACAAAAACAACAACAACAAAAAAACCCTTTCCTATAAATAATATTTCAAGATCATATGGCTTCACTATTAAATTCTACCAAATATTGAAAGAAAATGTAATAATGATCCTATGCAAGTTCTTGAAAAATAGCAAAATTTTTCTAAAAAAGAGGCAACTGTTGAATACTGAGGAGGTAGATAATAGTTGACACAAATAATAGGCTAGCTACAAATTTTAAAAATAAATAATGTGGAATGAGATGTCTGTATATGGTTTTGAAAGGTCATGGTGTAATACTAGGAATTCAGAATTCCACACATGTAGGTGAAGCTGTTCTTATACCTGGAGAACTGTGCATGCTCAGGAAGGACCTGAGAAGGCCCAAAATTCTTTCCTATGCTGAATCTTGAGACTCTTCTCAAGAAATAAAGACGAAGGCAGCACTGAAAAACTATGTGGATAAATGTTGAAGACATATCCCAGAAAACGTACAAAGCCCCTGGGTAAAGTCAGGGAGACTACTGGAGACTACTGGAGTATACGAGGAAATCTCTGTCTAATCATTATTTGACTACTAAGATACCAAGCAAAGTTTTCAGTGGCCACACATGATAAAGAATTCTGATTTTACAGAATCACATCAGAGAAGTCACTAACCAACAACAGCAACAACAAACAGCTAAATAATAATGCTAATAAGAATAAAATATTTCATTTCCAAAGTTGCTAAATTATATTAAGTAAAATGTCCCAATTCAAAAACATATTGTGAGACATTCAAAGAAACAAAAAATATGGCCATATGAAGGAAAAAAGCAGTCAATAGAAGCTGTTTATGACAAAATCCAGATGTTGAATTTATTAGACAAAGATATTAAATAATTTATTTTGAATGTGTCTTAAGAATTAAAGGACTATGTCTAAAAATAGAGTTTTAAAATGATCTTTCATCTAAAAAGAATATCAATAAACAGAAATAAATTGTAAAATAGAATTAAACAGATATTCTGGAGTTGAAAAGTACAATAACTGAATTAAAAAATTTATTAAAGGGAATCAATAGTAGATTTGAGTAGATGGAAGAGTCAGAAAACGTGAAGATAGCTCAATTGACATTTTCAAGTCTAAATAATCTTGGATTAGGTAATAAGTATTAATTTAAGAATAACATCTAAACAATAGTCAACCAAAGAAAAATAGAAAAGATGGATTTCATCAAAATAAAAACTTTTTGCATTAAAGAACATTATTAAAAAGCAAAAGAAAACTCACACAATGGAAGAAAATATTTTCAAATTCTATTATGTGATAAGGGTTTAGTATCCAAAATATATAAAGAATTCTTATAGATTGATAACAAAAAGAAAAATAACCTAATTGAAAATGGTCCAAATGTGAATGGCTTAAACTGTCCTCTAAAGAGGCATAGGTTAGCTGACTGGATACAAAAACTCAAGCCAGATATTTGTTGCATACAAGAGTCACATCTCAACTTAAAAGACAAATACAGACTCAGGGTGAAAGGATGGTCATCCATATTTCAGGCAAATGGTAATCAGAAAAAAGCAGGTGTTGCAATTTTATTTGCAGATACAGTAGGCTTTAAACCATCAAAAGTAAGGAAGGACAAGAATGGTCACTTCATATTTGTTAAGGGTAATACTCAATATGATGAGATCTCAATTATTAATATCTATGCACCCAACCAGAATGCACCTCAATTTATAAGAGAAACTCTAACAGACATGAGTAACTTGATTTCCTCCAGCTCCATAATCATTGGAGATTTCAACACTCCCTTGGCAGTGTTGGATCGATCCTCCAAAAAGAAGCTGAGCAAAGAAATCTTAGATTTAAACCTAACCATCCAATATTTAGATTTAGCAGACATCTACAGAACATTTCATCCCAACAAAACTGAATACACATACTTCTCATCAGCCCACGGAACTTACTCCAAAATTGATCACATTTTAGGTCACAAGTCCAACCTCAGTAAATTTAAAGGAATAGAAATTATTCCATGCATCTTCTCAGACCATCATGGAATAAAACTTGAATTGAATAACAACAGGAATCTGCATACCCATACAAAAACATGGAAGTTAAATAACCTTATGCTGAATGATAGCTGGGTCAGAGATGAGATTAAGAAAGAAATCACCAATTTTTTGGAACAAAATGACAATGAAGACACAAACTATCAGAACCTCTGGGACACTGCAAAGGCAGTTCTAAGAGGGAAATTTATAGCACTGCAAGCCTTCCTCAAGAGAACGGAAAGAGAGGAAGTTAACAACTTAATGGACATCTCACGCAACTGGAAAAGGAAGAACATTCCAACCCCAAACTCAGTAGAAGAAAAGAAATAACCAAAATTAGAGCAGAATTAAATGAAATTGAAAACAAAAGAATAATACAACAGATCAATAAATCAAAAAGCTGGTTTTTTGAAAAGGTCAATAAAATAGATAAACCTCTGGCCAACCTAATCAGGAAAAAAAGAGTAAAATCCCTAATATCATCAATCAGAAACAACAAAGACGAAATAACCACAGACTCATCAGAAATCCAAAAAATCCTTAATGAATATTACAAGAAACTTTATTCTCAGAAATATGAAAATCTGAAGGAAATAGACCGATACTTGGAAGCACGCCACCTTCCAAGACTTAACCAGAATCAAGTGGAAATGTTGAACAGACCCATATCAAGTTCAGAAATAGCATCAACTATACAAAACCTCCCTAAAAAGAAAAGCCCGGGACCAGATGGTTTCACGTCAGAATTCTACCAAACCTTTAAAGAGGAATTAGTACCTATATTACTCAACCTGTTCCAAAATGTAGAAAAAGAAGGAAGACTACCCAACACGTTCTATGAAGCAAACATCACCCTGATCCCCAAACCAGGAAAAGACCCAACAAGAAAAGAAAATTATAGACCAATATCACTAATGAATATAGATGCAAAAATATTCAACAAGATCCTAACAAACAGAATCCAGCAACACATCAAACAAATTATACATCATGACCAAGTTGGTTTTATCCCAGGGTCTCAAGGCTGGTTCAATATACGTAAATCTATAAATGTAATTCAGCACATAAACAAATTAAAAAACAAAGACCATATGATTCTCTCAATTGATGCAGAAAAAGCTTTTGATAATATCCAGCATCCCTTCATGATCAGAACACTCAAGAAAATTGGTCTAGAAGGGACTTTTCTTAAACTGATAGAGGCTATCTACAGCAAACCCACAGCCAATATCATATTGAATGGAGTTAAATTGGAATCATTTCCACTCAGATCAGGAACCAGACAAGGCTGCCCATTGTCTCCATTGCTTTTCAACATTGTAATGGAAGTTTTAGCCACCGCAATTAGGGAAGAAAAGGCGATCAAGGGTATCCATATAGGGTCAGAAGAGATCAAACTCTCGCTCTTTGCAGATGATATGATTGTGTATCTGGAAAACACTAGGGACTCTACTACAAAACTCCTAGAAGTGATCAAGGAATACAGCAGTGTCTCAGGTTACAAAATCAACATTCATAAATCGGTAGCCTTTATATACACCAACAACAGTCAAATTGAAAAAGCAGTTAAGGACTCTATCCCATTCACAGTAGCGCCAAAAAAGATGAAATATTTGGGAATTTACCTAACAAAAGACGTGAAAGATCTCTATAAAGAGAACTATGAAACTCTAAGAAAAGAAATAGCTGAAAATGTTAACAAATGGAAAAACACCATGCTCATGGCTAGGAATAATCAACATTATCAAAATGTCCATACTACCCAAAGCAATATATAATTTCAACGCACTCCCTATTAAAGCTCCACTGTCATATTTTAAAGATCTTGAAAAAACATTACTTCGTTTTATATGGAATCAGAAAAAACCTCGAATAGCCAAGACATTACTCAGAAAGAAAAACAAAACAGGAGGAATCACACTACCAGACCTCAGACTTTACTACAAATCGATAGTGATCAAAACAGCATGGTATTGGCACAAAAACAGAGAAGTAGATATCTGGAACAGAATAGAGAACCAAGAGATGAATCCAGCTACTTACCGCTATTTGATTTTTGACAAGCCAATTAAAAACATTCAGTGGGGAAAAGATTCCCTATTTAACAAATGGTGCTGGGTGAACTGGCTGGCAACCTGCAGAAGACTGAAATTGGACCCACACCTTTCACCATTAACGAAGATAGACTCTCATTGGATTAAAGATTTAAACTTAAGACATGAAACTATAAAAATACTAGAGGAGAATGCAGGGAAAACCCTTGAAGAAATTGGTCTGGGTGAGTATTTCATGAGGAGAACCCCCCGGGCAATTGAAGCAGCTTCAAAAATACACTACTGGGACTTGATCAAACTAAAAAGCTTCTGCACAGCTAAGAACACAGTAAGCAGAGCAAGCAGACAGCCCTCAGAATGGGAGAAGATATTTGCAGGGTATATCTCTGACAAAGGTTTAATAACCAGAATCCACAGAGAACTCAAACGCATCAGCAAGAAAAAAACAAGGGATCCCATCGCAGGCTGGGCAAGGGATTTGAAGAGAAACTTCTCTGAAGAAGACAGGTGCACGTCCTTCAGACATATGAAAAAATGCTCATCATCTTTAATCATCAGAGAAATGCAAATCAAAACTACTTTGAGATATCATCTAACTCCAATGAGACTAGCCTATATCACAAAATCTCAAGACCAGAGATGTTGGCGTGGATGTGGAGATAAGGGAACACTTCTGCACTGCTGGTGGGAATGCAAATTAATTCATTCCTTTTGGAAAGATATATGGAGAACACTCAGAGATCTAAAAATAGATCTGCCATTCAATCCTGTAATTCCTCTGCTGGGCATATACCCAGAAGACCAAAAATCACAACATAACAAAGATATTTGTACCAGAATGTTTATTGCAGCCCAATTCATAATAGCTAAGTCATGGAAAAAGCCCAAGTGCCCATCGATCCACGAATGGATTAATAAATTGTGGTATATGTATACCATGGAATACTATGCAGCCTTAAAGAAAGATGGAGACTTTACCTCTTTCATGTTTACATGGATGGAGCTGGAACATATTCTTCTTAGTAAAGTATCCCAAGAATGGAAGAAAAAATACCCAATGTACACAGCCCTACTATGAAACTAATTTGGGACTCTCACATGAAAGCTATAACCCAGCTACAACTTAACAATAGGGGTAAGTGGGAAAGGGGGGGGGTGGGTAGAGGGAGGGGAATCGGTGGGAATCACACCTGTGGTGCATATTACAGGGGTATTTGCGAAACTTGGTAAATGTAGAATGTAAATGTTTTGGCACAGTAACTGAGATAACGCGGGAAAGGCTATGTTAACCACTGTGATAAAAATGTGTCAAATGGTTTATGAAGTGAGTGTATGATGCCCCATAATCATATCATTGTATACAGTTATGATTTAATAAAAAAAAATAAATAAATAAATAAAAAAAAAAAAAGAAAAAGAAAATGGTCCAAGAATTTGAATGGACATTTCTCTAAAAAATGTATGCAAGAGACCAAAAAGTACATGAAAAATGTTCAAGATAATTACTCATGAGCGAAATGTTAACCAAAATCACAATGAGATACTACTTCACAGTCACTAGAATGACTATAATTATAAGACAGACACAAGTGTTGGTGGGGATGTGAAAAAATGGGACCCTCATAGATTCCTAGTGGGAATATAAATAGTGCATCTGTTTGACAAAAACTTTTTGATTGTTCCTTGAGAAATTAAATGTAGAGTTACCTTATGACCTAGCAATTCCACTTCTAAGTGTAACTTGGGATAATGAAAAAACATATTCACACAAACACTTGCACACAAATCTTCACAAGGACATTATTCATAATAGCCTCAAAGTAAAATCAATTCTCAGTCCTTTATGTGATCAATGGATAAAACAGTGTGAATGTCCACATCCAAATAAAGAAATACATAACAAATGAAAAATACCCATTATATCACAGCATGTCCAAAAATTACAAAAAATATTAACTTAAAAGTGGATCATGGACTTAAACTATATAACCTAAAACTTTAGGCTTGGCGCCTGTGGCTCAAGTGGCTAAGGTGCCAGCCACATACACCTGAGCTGGCAGGTTCGAATCCATCGTAGGTCCACCAAACAACAATGATGACCACAACCAAAAAATAGCTGGGCATTGTGGTGGGTGCCTGTAGTCCCAGCTACTTGGGAGGCGGAGGCAGGAGAATTGCTTGAGCCTAAAAGCTGGAGGTTGCTGTGAGCTGTGATACCATGGCATTGTACCCAGGGTGACAGCTTGAGGCTCTGTCTCAAATAAAAGAAAAATCTAAAACTCTAATACCTTTGGAAGAAAATGTAGTATTTTGGTTTTGTATACATCGTTTTGGGTTAAGCAAAGATTTCATGGTTTTCAGCAAGATTTCAAAGTATTCATGGTTTTGGGTTAAGCAAAGATTTCTTAGACAAGACACATAAAACATGAATTTAAAATAAAAACTGATATTTTGTACTGATAAAAAGTGAAAAGCCTTTCTCTTCAAAAATCACTATTAATAAATTGCAAAAACATGTTAGTTTAGGAGATAATTGTAAAACATGTTTATGATAAAGGTCTTTTGTATTTTCTATAGAAGTATTACAAGTCAAATATTCCTAAGGTAATGAATATTCATTTCTCATTAATGTATGGTAAAAGAACCAAGCTTACACTGAAAACTCTGGGCCTGGCTCTAGGTCAAAGTATTAGGTTAGTGCAAATGTAATTGGGCTTTGGACCATGAATTATAACTAAGCTCAAACACATCTTTATTAATCAAAATAGAAACTAGTGGCTCAGTGCTTGTAGCTCAAGCAACTAAGTCACCAGCCACATACACTGGAACTGGAGGGTTCAAATCCAGCCCAGGCCCGCTAAACAACAATGATAACTGCAGCCAAAAAACAGCCGGGTATTGTGGTGGGTGCCTGTAACCCCAGTTACTTCGGAGGCTGAGGCAGAGAATCACTTAAGCCCAAGAATTGGAGGTTGCTGTGAGCTGTGATGCCACAGAACTCTACCTAGGGTGACAGCTTGAGACTCTGTCAAAAAAAAAAAAAAAGAAAGAAAAGAAAAGAAAAAGGGAAGTACTACAATCAACACATGGTTTTTAATGACAAATGCTTTTTTCTGTAGCATAAAAATCCATGCTTTAGGATTCCACAAACTCTTGAACAGCATTTTCTGTGTCCTTGGTTGTGAAAGCATCCTCCCTGAAAAAAACGTCAAGATGCTTGGTAGTTGGTTAGCGAGAGGTCAGGTGAATATGGAGGATGAGGCAAAACTTCATAGCCCAATTTTTTCAACTTTTGAAGCACAGATTGTGTGACATGCAGTCTGGTGTTGCTGTGGAGAAGAATCGGGCTCTTTCTGTTGACCAATCTCAGCTGGAAGCTTTGAGGTTTTTAATATATCTCATTGATTTACTGAGCATACTTCTCAGGTGTAATGGTTTCACTGGGATTCAGACAGCTGTAGTGGATCATATCAGCAGCAGAACTGCAAACTGTCACCATGACCCCTTTGGGGGTGCAAGTTTGGCTTTGGGAAGTGCTATGAAGGTTCCTGTCAGTCCAGCCATTGAGCTGGTCATTGCCAGTTGTTCTGTGAAATCCATTCTTCATCAAAAGATCCAGTGTGATGGAAAAATGGTTCATTGTTGTGTAGCATAAGGGAAGATGTCACTTGAAAATGATGATTGCTCTTATTTTCAGTCGGCTCATGAGACACCCCCTTATCGAGCTTTTGCACTTTTCGGACTTGCTTCAAATGCTAAACCACTGTAGAATGGTCAATGTTGAATTTTTTTGCAACTTCTCTTGTAACTATCAGAGCATCAGTTTTGATGATTGCTCTCAATTGGCTGTTGTCAATTTCTGATGGCCAGCCGCTATGCTTCAAATTTCTCGTCTCCTTTGAAAAATTTCTTGAACAACCACTGCACTGCATCATATGTTCATTAGTAGTTCAGGGCCAAAAGTATTGTTGATGTTGTGAGCTGTCTCCACTGCTTTATGACCCATTTTGAACTTGAATATGAAAATTGCTCAAATTTGCTTTTTTTAACATTATTTTCATAGTCCAAAATAAATAAAAATAAATGGCAAGTCATTCGCAAAAAAACGTAAAGCAAGACATCCACATTAAAATGATGTATAACATAACTACATTTAAAGAATGTATTCCAGTATCAAATGCCAAATTTCAACAATGCAAAAAACAAAATTACTTTTTCACCTATTGTAGCAATACTCATCCTGTTCCAACCCTTGAAATTCATATTAATTACCACATTATTTTAGTTTGCCCCAACACAGGGATGTCAAGATTTATACATTTGAATTGTATTTGGAAGGAGCCATTAACATTAAATCCATCCTAGAAGGATGGCCATGCAACTTGGCTGATACAGGACAATTTAGATTTAAGTCTGCTATCTTAACTATTAATAGTGTAACTTTTATTTAATAATTTTAGCAGTTTAGCAGAATACTGTTTGCTAAATTTAACCGATATGCAAGCTGACAATTAGCTAATGCTTGAAAGAATTCTTTCACGTAGACTATTATGGAAAAATGACAGGTTAAATAGATGGTGTTACTTCTTTCTCTGCCTATAACATGTACATTAATACAGCCCTTTTCTTAAGGATATATGTTTATTTTATACTTTAGAAGGAGAGAGAGGGTGTGAGGGAAAGGAAGATGTAGGAGGCCAGAGAAAAGGAGCGAGAAATGGCATGGCATCCTATAGAAAGGAAGAATGCCTACACTGAGGTCCTCTGGGTTGCTTCATTTAAGGGGGACAAAAGAAAAAAATTAACTGTTGTCAACACTCACAGAAAAGAAAAAAACTTGAGTATAGTCTGGCAAGGGGGAAGGGAGAGGAGAAAGAAAGAAGAGTGGAGAAAGGGCAATCGGTGGAATTTCACCTAATGTGCACAAGGTGAGGGTGTTCAGCATGTCCCCTGGGTGAAGGGCTCAACTATAGATTGAACTTTACCTTATAAGTGAAAACAATGTAACCTAAATATTTGAACCCTCATATTAATGGGAAATTAAAAAAAAAGAAAGAAAACATAATAAATAATGTAGTCGAATTCCCAAAGTACATCTGCTTTCCCTCTCACAAGGTTGAAGACAGCCCATTGTTCATCCTGGACACTCAGGAACTACTTGAGGCTTAAAGCAACAGTTATGAAAGTTTAATCAAACAGGATGAGTAAGTTCTAGAGATCCACTATACAACACTAAGCCAATAGGTTTGCACACTTAAAATCTGTTAAAAGGGAAACAATCCAAGATGGCGGCCAAGTAACAGCTTCCCTGCAACAGGGCATAGTGAGTCTGGGGAGATAAGACTCCAGGAATCGCTGGCTGGTGGGATCTGCCTATAATCATCCCTTTGAGGATACAGGGAGTCAGCAAGGGACTTCTGGACCCCAAGAGGAGGACAAAAACAGTGTAAAACTGGCAAGTGGTTGCATGTGTTCAATTGACCTAATCCCACCAGCAGCCGTAAGTACAAGCAGCAGTGAGACTGCAAACTGGAAATGCCTTACCTGTGAACTGTTTCGGTGTTTTTGGACTTGGCACTCAGTTGAACTTCCTTGGGGAGAGCTTGAGCAGGAGTGTGGAGAACTTTGGGCATTGTCTAGGGTCCCAGACTGAGCCACTGAGCCAGATGGAGGTAATAGTGTTCGGCTGTGGGCCTCAAGGAGCCATTGTGAGAGAACTGGCCCGGCAAGCTCCGCCCTCAGGGTCGCAGAGCAAGGATCGGGTGGGAGCTAGTAACCTAGTGACTGAGCAGCCTAAAAGCAGGGCCTGAGCTGCCTTACAGCCTGAACCCTCAGGGGCAGAGTGAGACCGTTTTGGGCACTCTGGAGACTCGGGCTGTTGCCCTGGGTAGAGTGCCATGACGTCACACCTCATAGCAACCTCAAACTCCTGGACTTGGTGCCACCTGGACTTCTATATGAGCTGCATCATGACCTCCGACCCATAATCCACACCCACCGGGCCTCCATATGCCCTGACCAGGAACTGTAGGAGCCACGCAACCCTTCATCCTCCCTCTGGTACCCTCTCTGCCTCCACACCAGCCCGCTCATCTGGCCAGGGACTCTGGTAGCCACATGCCCTCCAGAGCCCTCCTTGCCTTTGCACAGAGCCCTTCTCCTGGCCAGAGACTGCTGGAGCCTTGGGCTCTCTGTGCCAAAGTTACTGGGCACCAGGCACTCCCAGAACCATGATCACCACCTCCTGCCCTGTTGCTGGATCCAGGTGTGTCACAGTCCAGAGCTGCTTCCACAACCAGAACTCCCTGGCTGGGGCAGCCCTGGAGTAACTACATAGGGTCACTCCCTACAAAGATCCAGCAACAATAGAGTGAGCCCACTGGGGTCTAATCTTGGAGAGACACCTCCCTAAATCTGAGGATGGCCAGAGGCAATGGTGAAAAACAATCATGAGGTGAAATCAACAGAAAAACTCTGGCAATATGAATAACCAGAGTAGATTAACTCCCCCAAGGACCAATGGGGCAGACACAGCACAAGATCCCATGCACAAACAAATAGCTGAGATGTCAGAAATCAAATTCAGAATCTGGATAGCAAATAAGATTGAGTTAGAATTCCAAGCAGTAACCCAAAAGATATCTCAAGAATTCAACGAATTCAAAGACCAAATGACCAAAGATTTTGACACATTGAGACAAGAAGTTGCAGCCCTCAAAGATGTGAGAAACATAGTAGAAGCCCTCATTAACAGAATGGAGCAAGCAGAAGAAAGGATTTCTGACATTGAAGACAAAGCTTTTGAATGCTCCCAAACTCTCAAAGAGGAAGAGAAATGGAGGAGAAAAACATATCACTCTCTCAGAGAGCTCTGGGATAATTCGAAGAAAACTAATATTAGTCTTAGAGGGATCCCCAAAAGTGACAAAGTGGTTTCACAAGACACAGAGTCTCTTCTCCATGAGATTATGAAGGAGAACTTTCCAGACATGTCAAGAGATTCTGAAATTCAGATAGCAGACAGTTTCAGAATTCTAGCATGAGTCAATCCAAATGAGACATCCTCTGGACACATCATAATCAATTTCACTAAAGTTAATATGAAGGAGAAAATTCTGAAAGAAGCCAGATGAAGGAAAACCATCACCTACAAGGGAAGGAATATCAGAATAACTGCAGATCTTTCTGCTGAAAACTTTCAAGCTAGAAGAGGATGGTCATTGACTTTAAATCTCCTAAAACAAAATCACTTTCAACCCAGGATTCTGTACCAGCTAAACTGAGTTTCATTTATGATGGAGAAATTAAATACTTCAATGACATTCATATGTTGAAGAAATTTGCCATAACTAAATCAGCTCTCCAGGATATTCTCAGACCTATTCTCCATAAAGACTAGCATAATCCTCCACCACAAAAGTAAACCCACCCAGAAAGTTTTGATCAAATTCCAACTTCCACAGTCGCAAAAGGATTAAAAATGTCCACCGGACCCTTGAAAGGCTTATCAATATTCTCAATTAATGTGAATGGTTTAAATCGTCCTCTAAAGAGGCACAGGGTGGCTGACTGGATACAAAAACTCAAGCTAGATATCTGCTGCATACAAGAATTGCATCTTACATTAAAAGACAAATTTAGACTCAAGGTGAAGGGATGGTAATCTATACTCCAGGCAAATGGAAAGCAGAAAAAAGCAGGCATTGCAATCCTATTCGCAGACGCAATAGGCTTTAACCCAACCAAAATAGGGAAGGGTAAAGATGGACACTTCATATTTGTTAAAGGTAATAATCAATATGATGAGATTTCAATTATTAATATTTATGCACCCAACCAGAACGCACCTCAATTTATAAGAGAAACTCTAACAGACATAAGCAACTTGATTTCCTCCAGTTCCATAGTAGTTGGAGATTTTAGCACCCCTTTAGCAATGCTGGGTAGATCCTCCAAAAAGAAGCTAAGCAAAGAAATTTTAGATTTAAATTTAACCATTCAACATTTGGAGTTAACAGACATCTACAGAACATTTCATCCCAACAAAACTGAATATACATTCTTCTCATCAGCCCATGGAATATACTCCAAAATCGACCACATCCTAGGCCACAAATCTAACGTCAGGAAATTAAAAAAAATAGAAATTAGTCCTTGCATCTTCTCAGACCATCACTGAATAAAAGTTGAGCTCAATAACAACAGGAACCTGCATACCCATACAAAAACATGGAAGCTAAACAACCTTAAGCTGAAGGACAGATGGGTTATAGACGAGATTAAGAAGGAAATCACCAAATTTTTGGAACAAAACAACAATGAAGACATGAGTTACCAGAACCTCTGGGATACTGCAAAGGCAGTCCTAAAAGGGAAATTTATAGCACTGCAAGCCTTCCTCAAGAAAACGGAAAGAGAGGAAGTTAAGTAACTTAATGGGACATCTCAAGCAACTGGAGAAGGAAGAACACTCCAACCCCAAACACAGCAGAAGAAAAGAAATAACCAAAATCAGAGAAGAATTAAATGAAATTGAAAACAAAAGAATTATACAACAGATCAATAAATCAAAAAGTTGGTTTTTTGAAAAGATCAATAAAATAAACCTTTGGCCAAACCTAACCAGGAAAAAAAAGAGTAAAATCTCTAATTTCATCAATCAGAAATGGTAACAATGAAATAACAACAGACCCCTCTGAAATTCAAAAAATCCTTAATGAATACTACAAGAAACTCTACTCTCAGAAATACGAAAATCTGAAAGAAATGGACCAATACCTGGAAGTATGCCACCTACCAAGACTTAGGCAGAATGAAGTGGAAATGTTGAACAGGCCTATATCAAATTCTGATATAGTATCAACTATACAAAACCTCCCTAAAAAGAAAAGCCCAGGACCAGATGGCTTTACGTCAGAAATCCACAAAACCTTTAAAGAAGAATTAGTACCTATATCACTAAACCTCTTCCAAAATATAGAAAAAGAAGGAATATTACCCAACACATTCTATGAAGCAAACATCACCTTGATCCCCAAACCAGGGAAAGACCCCAAAAGAAAATTATAGACCAATATCACTAATGAATATTGATGCTAAAATACTCAATAAGATCCTAACAAATAGAATCCAACAACACATCAAAAAAATTATACACCATGACCAAGTGGGCTTTATCCCAGGGTCTCAAGGCTGGTTCAATACATGTAAATCTATAAATGTAATTCAGCACATAAACAAACTAAAAAATAAGGACCATATGATTCTTTCAATTGATGGAGAAAAAGCTTTTGATTATACCCAGCATTCCTTCATGATCAGAACACTTAAGAAAATTGGTATAGGAGGAACATTTCTTAAACTAATAGAGGCCATCTACAGCAAACCCACAGCCATATTGTACTGAATTTAGTTAAATTGAAATCACTTCTACACTGCTGGTGGGAATGCAAATTAATACATTTCTTTTAGAAAGATCTAAAAAGATCTGCCATTCAATCCTATAATTCCTCTACTAGACATATACCCAGAAGACCAAAAAATCGCATCATAACAAAAATATTTGTACCAGAATGTTTATTGCAGCCCAATTCATAATTGTTAAGTCATGGAAAAAGCCCAAGTGCCCATTGATCCACAAGTGGATTAATAAATTGTAGTATATGCGTACCATTGTAGTATATGTGTAACATGTAGTATACGTGTACCACAAGTGGATTAATAAATTGTAGTATATGTGTACCATTGTGGTATATGTGTACCATGCAGCCTTAAAGAAAGATGGAGACTACCTCTTTCATGTTTACTTGGATGGAGCTGGAACATATTCTTCTTAGTAAAGTATCTCAAGAATGGAAGAAAAAGTATCCAATGTACTCAGCCCTACTATGAAACTAATTTATGGCTTTCATATGAAAGCTATAACCCAGTTATAACCTAAGCATATGGGGAAGGGGGTGAGGTAGGGGAGGGAGGGTGACCAGTGGGATTACATCCACAGTGCATCTTACGAGGGTATATGTGAAACTTAGAAAACGTAGAATGTAAATGTCTTAACACAACAGCTAAGAAAATGCCAGGAAGGCTATGTTTACCAGTGTGCTGAAAATGTGTCAGTCTATAAAACCAGTGTATGGTGCCCCATGATTGCATTAATGTACACAGCTATGATTTAATAATAAAAAAAATTGAAAAAAAAAAAAAGAAATCATTTTCACTTAGATCACGAACCAGGCAAGTTTGCCCATTGTCTCCATTGCTCTTTAACATTGTAATGGAAGTTTTAGCCATCACAATTAGGGAAGAAAAAGCAATCAAGGGTATCCACATAGGGTCAGAAGAGATCAAACTTTCGCTCTTCACAGATGATATCGTATATCTGGAAAACACTAGAGACTCTACTACAAAACTTTTAGAAGTGATCAAGGAATACAGCAATGTGTCAGGCTACAAAATAAACACCCATAAATCGGTAGCCTTTGTATGTACCAACAATAACCAAGCCAAAAAAACAGTCAAGGACTCTATTCCTTTCACAGTAGTGCCAAAGAAGATGAAATATTTGGGAGTTTACCTAACAAAGGACGTGAAAGATCTCTATAAAGAGAACTATGAAACTTTAAGAAAAGAAATAGCTGAAGATTTTAACAAATGTAAAAACTTACCATACTCATGGCTGGGAAGAATCAACATTGTTAAAATGTCTATACTACCCAAAGCAATATAAAATTTTAATGCAATTCCTATTAAATCTCAATTGTCATATTTAAAAAAAATAAAAATAATAAAATCTGTTACAAGGGTAGATCTCATGTGAAGTGTGTTTACCACAATTAAAATTTTAAAAAGATAGAGATTTCAGTAGTTATTGTTCTTGCCTTCTAAACACATGATCAAACTATTTCATATCACAAAATTCTGAATCTTCAGATTCTGACATTGATGTGGAATCCAGCCCCCCACATTTTTTTTTTTAACTCTAAGAGCCTGGTTATTATTAATAAGGTGTTTGGAATGTTTAGGTACATTCGGAAATGCTTAGAGAAGCTATGTCCAAAAGAGTCTCCCAAAAGACAGTGTGTTCCACCTTCCTGACCTTCACTATGCTTTTTAAAGTGTGGTGCCATCATCTTCCTTCCTTATCCCATAAGGATGTCAGACATTAATTGTATGGTACTGTATATGAATATAATTTATAAATTTAAATGTGAAATATGCAATTGTTATGGAACAATTTTACATCTAAAACCTCAAACTCTATTTAAATTTTCTTGAAGATTAGGTAACAGGTGTATTGAATACCTTTCTCATTCATTTTTCCTCCTTTAACTTGTACTCTGACAAAGTTAAACTTAGAAATCCATGTTGCTTTCAGGTGACTAGACTGAATTGTGCACCTGACCCCATCTCACTCAGCTCTATTTTTCTCAAGAATTTGGATTGAGTTGTGCAAAGCATTTTTGTGATTGAGTTGTACAAAGCAATTTTGTCCCTCAAATTGTGCAGTTGTAGAAAACTGTGGTGATAGCTGGTCCCAATATTAATCCCAAATCTGCTGCAAACTGAAATTATGAGGAAAATGAAACAAAGAACCTTGCAGAAGTTCTTGGAGAACTTCTCGAGAGAACGGAGAAGAGCAGAGGGAAAGGTGAACAGAGTCTGGCGTTTACCTGGAAGAAAGAGGAGACAGCTGCTGCCCATGACTTCTACAGCTGGATTCTGTGACCCATCCTTTCATTTAGTTTAAACAACTGCATTTGTTTAGAGATAAATTAAATAAATCTCCCTTCATTTATGCTAGCTGGGATGGGTTTTGGTTTCTACCAACAAAATGTTCCCTGAATAACTCAACCAAAGAAGTTCACCTACTGTGTAAAAAAGTCCTTCTTTCACCTCAAACTTTCTTTTGACAAAAAAAAAAAAAGAATTACACTCATCCCTTCACTACAGAATGGCAATTACACTTCAAGACTCAGGTTTAATTTTTCCACTTTTCAAAAATGACTTATAATCATGTCTTTGGAAAGTAGACTATTGCTCACTTTTTTTTATTGCTCACCATTTAATATAAATGTATAGTACCTAATATACTTAAATATGCTGTAATTGATATACAGAGCTCTCAAATTATTACTACATATACAGAGAGAAAATAAATGAGAGTATTTCTTGGGAAAAAGAAATATAATAAATGTAGTATGTTTTTTTCTAGTGGTACAACTCATTTCTCTCTTCCTAGTTTTCTCTGGCTACAAACTTTTATGCTTTAAAGATTGCTCAGCTAATGCAGCACTTGCTGGGAAGTTGAAGTATTATCTGTGCAGTTTAAATATTTATGAGGAAAAAGAAACTACAAGCTGAAGGGTGTGCCATTTATGAAAGCTTTAATGGATGTAGTTTAGCCAAACTGAAACCTGTTTGGGGAGCACAACTGCATTTGTTTAATGATATATGAAAATATTACTCTGTACTTGGCATAGCATCAGCAAGTAATTGGAAAGCAGACTATGCCTAACTGTAGTTGGTGAGACTTTTACTGCCGGAAGAAAAACTGCTATGATTATAGCAAAAGACTGTGTTAGCTAAATAACAATGCTTCTGGGGCTTAAATGCAGAGAATATTATGGCACATATGTCATGACAATGCAGTCTCTGTCTTATTAAGTGTGGGTTTGGTCTCATGTGGGCAGTGGTGGGCAAACACTGCATAGCATTGGCACTTGGCAATGACACCTGCAAAACACAGACATCAATGGCAGATGTTGCACTTATTCTAATTCAGAACCACATTGGCTTCTAATGAAACTTCTGAGAAACAGTGGGGTGTTGGATATTCACTGCTTCCAATTAGACATCAGAGAACAGGGAAACAAGCATGTAGGGAGATTATTTGGGAGCCTTTGCATTTGTTCCATTGGCATATACCCTATTCACTCCCTCTTCCTCCTTTTTTTCTGTTCCTTTTTTTGAGAGACAAAGACAAACTCAGGCTGAGTGGCTCTCAGTGATTTGTTCTGAATATAGATAATTCCAAGCCACAGCTGATTGAATTTGCTATTGTGTTTTTGTGTGTGGGTGGAAGGGAGAGAAACTGAAGAGAGAAGAAAGTAAAGACCATGCCGTGATGAGCTAAGGGTAATAATTTTCCACTGGAATTTCTTTATGCAGCCTGAATGGACATCATCCCATGGATACTGTTTTCTATTCTGCAGGATAAATTACACTCGTACTGTACATGAAACTACAAGAGTGGTGTCCATTTATCTTACCTGGTCAGCTTACTGTCTTTCTGACCAAGCTGAAAAGCATGTAGCTCACTGTAACATATGTGCTCTGAAAACTGCCCTAGCTCTTGATTAAACAACTCTGAAGCTCATTATTCAGCAATTAAGTACACAATGATTTTAATTTGATTTACCCAAATGTTAAATAGTATGTCTCACAGTAACAGGATACTTTGTGACAATCTCACATATTAAGCTTTAGCACTGATTCACTTTTCTAATGAGAATTCAAGTTTTTTTTTTTTTCTTTTCCACATCATCCACTTGTAAACATCCTTCCTATTGCCCCTTATTTTAGTTGCTTTTGGTATGCCTTTTTTTCTATGTACTTATTAAATTTAAGTCAAAACTCTTATAACAGTTGTCTAAATTTTCTTTAAGATATTCAGATACATGGAAAGATCTTTCAGTTTCATCTTGCTTTCAAAGTCATTCCTGAACATTTTAATCTCCTTCAGTCTGGACTGATTTGCCTCTATGCCTATGACCAGATGTCATCCTGGGGTTTCCCCACACCACCCTCCCGGGTCTTCCTCTGACCTCTCATTTATTGAATCTCCTGATTCCCCCTTCCTGTTGATTCTTAATCTCTTCATTTACCTACTATTTTGAAAGATAATATGCTCTAGTAGCTTTCTCAGCAAAGGGACATGATAAATTTATTATAAATGGCCATAATATAATTTTTACATTGAGTAGATAAAATATTCTAGTTTGGCAATTATGCTTTAATTAAGAGTTTTCTGATGCATCGCTTTTTTTTTTTTCTGGCTTCCAATCTACTATTGAAAATTCCAAAGAAATTCCTAATCTTAATCATTTATGTATGGCCTGTTCCCCATCTCACCTGAAATCTTGCACAATATTTTCATTGTAGCTAGCATTCCAAAGTTTCCTAATGAAGTACTGTGATGTGGGTTTATTTTCATTTATTTTCTTGGCCAAATGGTTAAATTTTCTTTCACATATTTAATGGTTTGTTTGTTTTTGTTTTGGGCTGGGACGGGACTTGAACCCCCCCACCTCCAGCATATGGGGCTGGCGCCCTACTCCTTTGAGCCACAGGCACCAGCCTTAATTGTTTTTTTCATCTTATTTCCTTTTTTTCTCTCAGGGAATTAACTATTGTTTGGTTATTGGAACTCCTGGAATGGTCACATAATTGTGTTCTCTTTTCTCTCTTTATGACAGAGAATGTTAATTATCTCCATTATCTAATCTTTCCTTCCACTTTGAATTTATAGAAACTGATTTGTAGCTTGGCACATGGATATCCAACTACGCCCTCCTCCTCATCAGGTATTGCCACAGGACTAAGAACTGGCTAATGGATATGTGAGCAAGACACAAGCACAGCCTTCATTTATGTACAACATTTTCCTGGAAAGGAAGTTGCATACTTCCTTTTTCCCTTCCTTGCTCTCTGGAATATGTATGTTGTATTGCTAAACCATGGGTAAATTCTAGGGAATGAGGTAGCAACAAAATAGAATCAACCTAGTCACAAGGTAATTTCATTAAGAACATATGCCCGACACATTGCTGATCAGTCTGGACTTTGTGTGTGTGGAGGCGAGGTGGTGGGAAGAGAAATCAGCCTATCTTATTTAAACCATACTTATGTTTGTCTCTATTAAAGGATCAAACCAACAACCTGAGTATAATAATATATATTTTTCTTTTTTTACTAGATGAGTTTTTGAAATTTGTCTTACAATCTTTTATTATTATTATTATTATTAAGTCATAGCTGTGTACATTAGTGCAATCAAAGGGTACAATGTGCTAGTCCCATATACAATCTGAAATATTTTCATCAAACTGTTTAATACAGCCTTCATGACATTTTCTTAGTTATTGTATGTATACATTTGTAATCTACATTTATAAGTTTCACCTGTACTCATTATAAGAGGCACCGTAGGTGTGGTCCCACCAATTACTGTCCCTCCACTCCAAACTCCTCTCTCCCTTGGCCCTTACCCCATATTCTTGTGCTATAGTTGGGTTATAGCCTTCATATGAAAGCTATAAATTAGCTTCATAATAGGGCTGAGTACATTGGGTACTTTTTCTTCCATTCTTGAGATACTTTGCTAAGAAGAATATGTTCCAGCTCCATCCATGTAAACATGAAAGAGGTAAAGTCTCCATCTTTCTTTAAGGCTGCATAATATTCCATGGTGTACATATACCACAATTTATTAATGCATTCATGGTTCGATGGGCACTTGGACTTCTTCAATGCCTTAGTGATTATGAATTGGGCTGCAATAAACATTCTGGTACAGATATCTTTGTTATATTGTGATTTTTGGTTTTCTGGGTATATACCTAGTAAAGGAATTATAGGATCGAATGGCAGATCTATTTTTAGATCTCTAAGAGTTCTGCAAACATTCTTCCAAAAGAAACGTATTAGTGTGTATTCCCATCAGCAGTGCAGAAGTGTTCCCTTTTCTCCACATCCACGACAACATATCTGGTTTGGGGATTTTGTTATGTGGTCTAATCTTACTGGACTTAGGTGATATTTCAAAGTAGTTTTGATTAGCAATTCTCTGATGATTAAGGATGATGAGTATGTGTCTGTAGGCTGTGCACCTGTCTTTTTTAGAGAAGTTTCTTTTCAAGTCCGTTGCGCACCCTGAGATGGAATCACTTGTTCTTTTCTTGCTAATATGTTTGAGTTCTCTGTGGATTCTGGTTATTAAACCTTTGTCAGAGGTATAACCTGCAAATATTTTCTCCCATTCTGGGGGCTGTCTGCTTGTTATACTTACTATGTTCTTGGCTGTGCAGAAGCTTTTTAGTTTGATCAGGTCCCAGTAGTGTATTTTTGATATTGCTTTAATTGCCTGGGGAATCCTCCTCATAAAATATTCACTCAGGCCGATTCCTTCAAGAGTTTTCCCTGCACATTCTTCTAGTATTTTTGTAGTTTCATGTCTTAAGTTTAAATCTTTTATCCAGTGAGAGTCTATGTTAGTTAATGGTGAAAGGTGTGGGTCCAGTTTCAGTCTTCTACAGGTCACTAGCCAGTTCACCCAGCACCATTTGTTAAATAGGGAATCTTTTCCCCACTGAATGTTTTTAATTGGCTTATCAAAGATCAAATAATGGTAAGTAGCTGGATTCATCTCTTGGTTCTCTATCCTGTTCCAGACATCTACCTCTCTGTTTTTGTGCCAGTAAATGCTGTTTTGATCACTATTGATTGATTTATAGTAGTCAGAGGTCTGGAAGCGTGATTCCTCCTGCTTTGTTTTCATTTCTGAGTAATGTCTTGGTAATTCAAGGTTTTATCTGATTCCATATAAAGCGAAGTATTATTTTTCGAGATCTTTAAAATATGACAATGGAGCTTTAATAGGAATTGAATTAAAATTATATATTGCTTTGGGTAGTATAGACATTTTAACAATGTTGATTCTTCCCAGCCATGAGCATGGTATGTTTTTACATTTGTTAAAATCTTCTGCTATTTCTTTCCTTAAAGTTTTGCAGTTCTCTTTGTAGAGATCTTTCACGTCCTTTGTTAGGTAAACTCCCAAATACTTCATCTTCTTTGGCATTACTGTGAAAAGAATAGAGTCCTTGACTGTTTTTTCGGCTTGGCTATTGTTGGTATATATAAAGGCTACAGATTTATGGGTGTTGATTTTTTAGCCTGAGACATTGCTGTATCCCTTGATCACTTCTAAAAGGTTTGTAGTAGAATCCCTAGTGTTTTCCAGATATACGATCATATCATCTTTGAAGAGTGAAAGTTTGATTTCTTCTGATCCTATGTGGATACCCTTGATTGCCTTTTCTTCCCCAATTTCAATGGCTAAAACTTCCATTACAATGTTAAAAAGCAATGGAGACAATGGGCAACCTTTCCTGGTTCCTGATCTAAGTGGATATGATTTCAATTTAACTCCATTCAATATGATATTGGCTGTGGGTTTGCTGTAGATGGCCTCTATTAGTTTAAGAAATGTCCCCTCTATACCAATTTTTTAAAGTGTTCTGATCATGAAGGGATGCTGGATATTATCAAAAACTTTTTCTGCATCAATTGAGAGAATCACATGGTCTTTATTTTTTAGTTTGTTTATGTGCTGAATTACATTTATAGATTTATGTATGTTGAACCAGCCTTGAGACCCTGGCATAAAGCCCACTTGGTCATGGTGTATAATTTGTTTTATTTGTTGTTGGCTAAGGATCTTATTGAGTATTTTTGAATTTATATTTATTAGTGATATTGGTCTATAATTTTCTTTTCTTGTTGGGTCTTTCCCTGGTTTAGAGATCAAAGTGATGTTTGCTTTGTAGAATGTGTTGGGTAGTATTCCTTCTTTTTCTATATTTTGGAAGAGTTTTAGTAATATAGGTACTAGTTCTTCTTTAAAGGTTTGATAGAATTCTGATGTGAAGCCATCTGGTCCCGAGCTTTTCTTTTTAGGGAGGTTTTGTATGGTTGATGCTATTTCAGAACTTGATTTAGGACTGTTCAACATTTCCACTTCATTTTGGCTAAGTCTTGGTAGGTGGCGTGCTTCCAAGTATTGGTCAATTTCCTTCAGATTTTCATATTTCTGAGAGTAAAGTTTCTTGCAATATTAGTTAACGATTATTTGAATTTCTGAAGGGTCTGTTGTTATTTCATCTTTACTAATTTGATTAATGAAATTAGAGATTTTACTCTTTTTTTCCTGGTTAGGTTAGCCAATCGTTTATCTATTTTATTGATCTTTTCAAAAAAATGAATTTTTTGATTTATTGATCTATTGTATAATTCTTTTGTTTTCAATTTCATTTAATTCTGCTCTAATTTTGGTTATTTCTTTTCTTCTGCTGGGTTTGGGGTTGGAATGTTCTTCCTTCTCCAGTTGCTTAAGATGTTCCATTAAGTTGATAACTTCCTCTCTTTCTGTTTTTTTGAGGAAGGCTTGCAGTCCTATAAATTTCCCTATTAGGACTGCCTTTGCAGTATCCCAGAGGTTCTGATAATTCATGTCTTCATTGCTGTTTTATTCCAAAAAATTAGTAATTTCCTTCTTAATCTTGTCTATGACCCATCTATCCTTCAGCATAAGGTTATTTAGCTTCCACGTTTTTGTATGAGTATGCAGATTCCTGTCATTATTGAGTTCGACTTTTATTCCACCATGGATCCCCAAAAGTGACGAAGTGGCTTCACAAGAAACAGGGTCTCTTCTTCATGAGATTATGAATGATAACTTTCCAGACATGCCAAGAGATTCTGAAATTCAGATAGCAGACAGTTTCAGAACTCTAGCACAACTCAACCTGAATAGGACATCCCCCCAGACACATCATAATCAATTTCACTAAAGTTAATATGAAGGAGAAAATTCTGAAAACAGACAGACAAAAGAAAACCAACAAGGGGAAGAATATTAGAATAACTGCAGATCTCTCTGCTAAAACCTTTCAAGCTAGAAGAGGATGGTCATCGACTTTTAATCACCAAAAACAAAATAACTTTCAACCCAGGATCCTGTATCCACCTAACTGAGTTTCATTTATGATGGAGAAATTAAATACTTTAATAACATTCACAGGTTGAAGAAATTTGCCATAACTAAACCAGCCATCCAGGATATTCTTAGACCTATCCTCCATAAAGACCAGTGTAATCCTCCACCAGAAAAGTAGTCTCACCCAGAAACTTTTGATCAAATTCCAACTTCCACAGTCACAAAACAATTAAAAATATCCACCAGTCTCTCAAAAGGCTTATCAATATTTTCAATTAATGTGAATGATTTAAATTGTCCTCCAAAAAGGCACAGGTTGTCTGACTGTATACAAATGCTCAGGCTAGACATCTGCTGCATACAAGAATCTCATCTTACCTTAAAAGATAAATATAGACTCAAGGTGAAGGAATGGTCATCTATATTCCAGGCAAATGGAAAGCAGAAAAAAACGGGCATTGCAATCCTATTTGCAGATACTATAGACTTTAAATCAACAAAAATAAGGAAGGATAAGGATGGACACTTCATATTTGTTAAAGGTAATATTCAATATAATGAGATTTCAATTATTAATATTTATGCACCCAACCAGAATGTGCCTCAGAAACTCTAACAGACATGTTTTACAATCTTTTTATTGATTTTCTGCCTTTTCTCTGCTTAGAGTTATAGATTTCAAAAACTCTCCCTGCTTTTTAAATGAAATCCTAGGATTTTTTCCCCTGTTGCATTGCATGTCTTCTTTTCTCTCTCTGAGTATATTGTTTTTTTTCATTTCAATTTTAATCTTTCAGCATTGTCTTTTTCTCTCAAATTCCAGTTACTTTTGTATTTGTTTTGCTCTCCATCTTTCATATTTCTCACAATCTTTGTATGGTTATTTCCTGAGGCTGGGAAATTTAAAAATACTTTGGAATTGATCAATGCATGGCTAGATCGTGTCAACGGCAGGCTTTTTTGCAGAGTGATATGCTTGTAATGCTAAGTTTGTCAGTGATCTCCTGTTTAAGGAATAAGATTAAATACTACCATTTGCTCAAAATTGTAATGTACAAAGGACCCTGGACTTTAACTTGAGTTCTCTGATTTCAAGTCACATGCTCTTTCTGCTTTATTCACTTTTCATTGTGAATATGTATTTATGTGTTATGAGCTTGGCACTGAGTGCTGAAAATTGAGTGATTGTCAACTTCTGTGAGCCTGCAGAAGTTATTTTCTGAGAGAGATGGGACAAAAATTAATGATGTTATAATTAATTTTTATAAATATTTAAAATGTAGAGTTTGAACATACTCATCTACTTTTTTCCCTCCCCAAATTTTGTCAAAGTACTCCAAATGTGTTGTAAGATTCTTTTTCTTTTATATTTTTAGATTAAGTGATTAGAAAGTTTATCTCCATAAATGAAATTTGAATGAAGAACTAAGTAGGGCTACAGTCAATCGGCTAAACTTTACCTCCAGCCTTGAATGACAAGAAGGATACAACTATGAAAAGATAAGGAGAATAAATCAGGAAGGGAGAACAATCTGTGGAAAAAGGCAGCTGTATTAAGGTGTGAATGAGAAATAGGAGGATTAATGTGGTTATAGTTGAAAGTGAAGGCCACAGGGGCAGGAGTCCTTCAAGGAGATGCAGAGATACCAGATCAGAAAGACTTAGTCTAATGCCAGAATCCAGAATTCATTCTATGTGAGATTTAAAGATTTTAAGCATGACATAGAGATTCAATGTCACAAGTCACTGGGGTAAAGTACTTTTAAAGCTGGAGGATGGAAAAAGAGCCATAATGTAGTTTCCATTTGTAAAAGAATACTCTATATGATGGGGGGAGAGTATTGAGTGAGGAAGGACTATATTTTTGGAAATAATGCCACTGGATCTGTTAGTGACTTGAGTATTGTAGTGAGGGAAAGAGAGGAATCTTTAATAACTCCTTAGTGTTGGCTTGAGCAATTGGGTCATTAATGATTGAATCTACTAATATAATGAATACAATAAGAGGAAGGTTTTGGACTAGTATTAAGAATTTGGTTTGGTTATGCTAAGTTTAAGATGTTTCTTATCCATGAGAAGGAACCCAATGGATAGCTATTTATAGGTTTACAGATTTTAGTTATAGAGATACATATTTTGGATTTTATAGATATTATTTATAACCATTGTTATGCATGAGATAAATTATTTAGAAAAAAAAATTATTTGAAGAGAAATGAGCTTAGAACTGCACCTTATTGCCCTGTGACACTTACATGTCAAATGCAAAGAAGCTGAAGAAAGAGAATTCAAAATGCAAGAAAAAAACCAAAGCAGAAGCACTGTGGGAGGCTGAGGAGGGAGAATCGCTTGAGCTCAGGAGTTCAAGACTCACCTGAGCGACAGTGAGACCCCGACTCATGAAAAAAATGGAAAAACCCAGCTAGGTGCCATGGCGAGCGCCTATAATCCCAGCAGCTTCCGGAGGCTGAGGCAGCTGGGTGCCCGCAGCCCAAGTCTGAGGTTGCGGTGAGCTACCACGCCCACTGCACTCTGCTCAGGGGCATAGGGTGGGATCCTGTCTCAACAACAACAACAACAAAAAAAACAAACAAACAAACAAAAAAAACAAAGCAGAAAGAAAAAAATGTTTCAGGACATGTCAACTATGTCGAATGCTATTGAATGATCAAGAAAGTAAATTCAAACAATTATTAAATTTGGCAAATCTATCATGATAAAAGCAACTTCCATAATATGTGGAATCATTCTGGAAAGATTTTAGGGGGAAAAAGGAAAGATGAAAAGGAAGTGAAAATGTGATTGTAGATGATTTCTTTTTTCCTGTGTTTTATCTGTGAAGGACATCAGAGAAATCCAGGAGGTAATAAAATGAAAAATGAGAAGTATGAATTTTTTATTTTTCTTTTTGAAAAGTGAAGATATAATAACTGTTTATGTGTTTGTGTGTTCACATAAAGACAAAGAGAAACTGATATTGCAAAAGAAAAGAACAAGAAGCAAGGTCTTTGAGAAGCAGTGGATGACATACAGAGTAGGAAAGGCTAGCATTTGATAGGGGTGATAACATTTCCTGAGATTGTGATTGGAGGGAGAGCAGAGTACACAAATCCAAATGAGCTGGAAGATTTAATGGAAGTGAGCAAGTTAATGTTTAATTGTTTTAATAACACTAAAATAGAAGCTGGTTTATCCATTCAAATAATGGAGAGAGGAGCACATTAGACTTGCTACCTCCAAACTGAAACTTGGACTACGTTAAAAAAAATTAAAAAAGCTGAATCATAAAGAAATTCTTAGTCTAACTTCAGCATGTGCCAGCAATGAAAAATAGAGATTTATGGTCCTTGAAATATGTATCACTAACCATTAACAACTTGTCACTCAGATAAGTTAAATTTAGACATCACTAAGTCTTGACATACTGCCTCTACTTGCTTAACTCTAAAGCTTTCATCTTGAGGTCAAAATATTAGCATACTGACAGCATATCAACATTGTATTATTCCATAATACAATGAGTAATGATCACTAGTAGATATTTTTTAAATCATCATACTTTTTCTGTGCCACAGAAATCAACATTTGCTCACATTGCTGGCATACATAGTGTATAACCATCTCCTACAGTGTGCAAAGGTCAAGCCAACATAACAAAGATAGAGATTAGTCCTCACTGCACACTGTATTAATCATCAGCATCAACTTGTATTTAAGAAGTGCTAAGTGCTATTAGGAGATGCTTCTTTTCCTATACCCCCAAATGATGAGGTACAAAAAGTTTAATCCTATTTGAGAAAATGTTTTATTTTCTTTACAGAGTCTGTGAGACATTCCATAATCAAGAAGAGAATAAATGCCTAAGGAGCTAGGAACTAATTTCCATAAATCCCACTTGTACTTCAGTTGAATTTAATGTCAAAGCTTTATAAGACTTCAGACCATACATAGCTTTGAGATTTTCGCTAAATAATATTATTTCTTTCAATGAAAATATTTAGTTACCCATTTTTCTTTATAATGCTTGTTTTAAAATAAAAAGTAAGTAAGTCAAATTATGATGTCAGATTTTTTAGTCAGGGCCTTTTTGATATAAAGTAATTTATTTTAATGAAAAGTACACTATTATATACAACATGTCATTGAATGTTTTACAGAGAAGGCTACTATTTGGAAAAAATAAAATGAATCTATTAATTTTTATGAGATTTAATCATCTATATAATCAATTAGTTAATAATAGTATGAATGGCCTAATTTGTTTCTTATAGATCAACAGTGAATCATTCTTTATTATAACATAGACTGTCTTAATGAAGTGAGGTGTATGGAGGAAACACACACTCCCTAACCTTATGGGTTTTTAGAAAATGTACAGTTTATTGATGTGAAAATTATCCTTTTTGAATTGAAGTCTTTAGGGAGGAAAAAGTTAATTAGATAAGCCAAAGCCTACAGCTAGGCCCTTACAAGGATGAAATGCTTATGTAGCATGATTAAAGAAGCCTTTTTCCAAATTGTCTCCTTTAACTGATCAGGTTGTACCTTGCTTTCATTCCTAGTAATTCTCTATTACATTTTCTCCTTATGTCACCAAGACCAAGAAAGCTTATAGCAAACATAGTAAAGAAACAAAATAAAAAATCAACAAAACCAAAAAATAATGGAATACCTAATATTCCAAAAGTCATTGCCAAATATACATTGTGACTTGAATGTACTTTAGCCCTCTTTCAAAAACATTTATCGTAATTAAGCTTCCTGAGTGAATACTTTGGATCATATTTTCTTCCATGATTTAATTACTCGTATTGAACTGTTAATCTCTGAGACACTTTAAGCTTTTTTGATTTGAAATCAAATTACCTGTTAAGCCATAGAATACTGATAGTATGACTACTAGGACAAACTAGATTTGATTAAGATTGGGGAAAGGGTGTCAGTAGGCATAAAACAGGTATAGCTCTAGCCATGTTTTATAATGGGTAGTCCAGTTACCTAAACAGTGGTCACTGTGAGAGCTGTCACTCACTACCTTACGCTTATGCTCACCTTACGTATAGGGAACTGAAAATTACTTGTTTTGTATTGAACTGTATACGCACAACACAATTTCCCCAAATTGAAGAGGTCAGTTTTGAGTTTAGAAGGCCCGGGGGAGGAGACAGAAGTATCTTTGCAAATGAAATCATTACTTCCTTCAAATGTCACTTTCCCCTGTACAGTTTAATGTAATGATGGAACCAGTCATCTTCTGAACTTTCATGTAGATAGATTTATCTTTGCACAGAGAATTTAAACTTGAAATGAGTTTAAAATGAAAACTCAGAAATTCTCAAAAATGTTATTTAAAATTTGGTAAAGAAAATGCCGCTGAGAAGTAGAAAAGGAGTGATAGAAAAAATGGAGTCTCACTTTTTAGGTATAAACCATTGTGTGTATGCTTTATACTTTTAAAAAATTCTTGTTAAGAAGTATGTTTTTGTAACTATAAATAAATAAGTAACCAATCCACTAAATAAATAAACAAATAAATAAATAATACCAAGAAACAATTGCTGGAAACAATTAAAGAAAGCATAAGGAGAAATGGCTTTAATAATACTGACCTAAGCTAAGTATCTGTTTCTTAATCATTATGTATTAATACTTTTAAATTTCCTTTCTTACTTCTATGAACACCTCAGGTGGTTAGGACTCCTTCCACTTCTATTGGTGTATTTAATGAAGTTGAAACTAGCCTACCTTCTTTCTCCAGGGATCATGAGGAAATATGGTGTATGTGTTGAGAATGGGCTTTTTAATTCTTTCTTTCTCCTTTCTTTCTTTCTTTCTTTTTTTTAATACTTTTTTCTTTCTTTCTTTCTTCCTATCTTTGTAACTGAATAGCTAGGAAATACTGCTGCTATTTAGTAGCAGGAATATCAAGTATCCTGAAATGCAAGTGAGAATCCCACAAAATAAAGAAGTATTGTGACAAAATTGCCAACAGCCTATCTGTTGAGAAACATTGTGTAACTTTTTCTAGTATAGTTTCCATTCCTCAATGATATGTGATCAAAACCAAAAGTATGATTCACATGAATATCCCATAACATCTAGAAAGAAGTAATCCTCCCCAATTCATTCTATGAAGCAAATATTACCTTGATACCAAAGCCAGAAAAGAATACAACAACAACAAAAATCTACAGATCAATATCCCTTATGAATATAGATACAAAAAGGCTCCATAAAACATGAGGAAAAAGAATTCAGCAGTATATGTTAAACCACCATGACCAAGTGGGCTTCATCCCAGGGAAGCAAGAATAGTTCAACATAAATAAATCAGTAAATGTGAGTCACCGCATAAACGGATGCAAAAACAAAGACTCTATGATCATCTCAATAGATGCAGACAAAGCACTGGACAAATTCATCACCCTATCATGATAAAAACCCTGCAAAACCTAAGTGTTGAAAAACTATATCTCAAGATTATAGAACCCATAAATGGCAAACCTATAGTCATCAGAGTGAATGGGTAAAGTATACCCACTAAGACCAAGACAAGTGTGTCCACTGTCATCACTTCTATTCTACCTAGTGCTGTAATTCCTAGTCAGAGCAATCAGGCAAGTGAAAAAAAAAAGAATATCCAAATCAGAAAAGAGGAGGTCAAACAATCACTTTTTTGCTGATGATATATTCTTATATCTAGAAAACCACAAAGATTCCATCAAGACACTCCAGGAACTGAAAAATAAATTCATCAAATATCCCTTTTTAGAAGTATCTTTAGAAATATTTATTATCTTGAATCCAAGGTATTTTTCCCTTTTTACAAAACTTGGGCCTTTATATTATGATTATTTTGTACAGTTAAAATCAAGTTTGTCGAGAAGGGCAGACGAGAAGGATCATTCAGCTAAACTCTCCTAGAATGGGGAAAAAGAGAGAACCCAACCATACCCAGGGCAGTGACCTTATCCAGAGTCATAGCTAAGGGAGCACAGTGAGGAGATGGTGAACTGGATACAGCGTATGATCCTGAGTGGTGGAAATCTGACAAATTAGGCAAGTGATTGTCACCCACTGGGATCCTCTGGTCCCCCACAGAGGTCCAGGACAGGGAAAAGCCTTTCTGGAGTTTTTGGTTGTTGGAGGAGTGGAAAGCTTGGAAGAGTGTGCATACCTGAGCAGTATACAACAACCAGTTCTGAATACCAGTTGGAGTGGATTTGCCATTACTTTGGGGGCTGGCTAGGCAGACAAACTGAGAAGGTCTTGGCAGCCAAGGGAGACATGAGAACGTCTTAGTAGGGGCCTAAAGCATGTCTTAACTCCACCTGCCAGGATCAGAACTCCACTCTTGGGACAGGCTGAAAGACTCCCACACTCAATAGAAAATGGAATCGGGGGCCCTGTGAGACATGCCCTGGAAGGATTCTTGTGAGCTTTAAGATCCCAGCCGGCAGGGTTTGAATGCTGAGGGAAAAAAATCAGGTGATTACAAACGGCAACTAAGTTAGGAAAAAAGACCATAGAGGTTGTTGAGTGTATTCTCCATCTTCTAAAAAAAAAAACCTCAGAGCCACCTGATGTCTCAGTGATATATTACAACATATTGTCATCAAGAACAAGGACTCCTGTTTGTTTGGTCATGAAGAAGTTTGCCTTTGCTCAGGCTGAGACCATTACAAGATCTAAGCTCTGATGAAAGGTAATTTGAAGCAAAGGAGGAATTGGGAAAGGAAAAGGAGGACAATGAGGTGAACAAAAGAAAGAACACATGAGGAAACAAAAGAAAAATTCAGGCAACTTGAAAAACCAAAACAACGCAACTCCCCCAGGGACCTTGAGGCAACTACTGCAGAAGACTCCACCTATAAAGCATTAATGGTTTTTACAGAAAGGAAATTTGAAATATGGATGAGAAGACAATAAAAGGAATAGATGAGAAAATGTGAAGATAGAACCAAAAGTTGGAGGAGGGATAATGTAAAATATAGAAAGGATATGGAGGAGCTTAAGAAAATGAAGGAGACAATCAGGGAATGAAAAGATGCAGGAAGAAGTATCAAAAATAGGTTAGACCATAGAGAAGAAAGACCCTCAGAGCTAGAGAATAAAAGTTCTCAAGTTCCCCAGGTGGATAAAGAGGTAGAAAAGGATAGAAAGCAGATCAGGTGCTTGAGAACTACAAGATTCCATGAACCATTCAAACATATGAATAATAGAGATTCCTGAAGAGGAAGAAGATAATCCCAAAGGAATGGAAGCCCTACTGGTATATATAATAAGTGAAAATCTCCCAAGTTTTTCTAAAGATTCCATCACACTCCTTTCAGATGGATATCAAACCCTGGGTCATCTCAACTCAAACAGAGCCTCTCTAAGACACATTGTAATGAACCTGATCAAAGTCAAGATTAAAGAAAAAAATATGTAAAAGCCAAGAGTAAGCACCAACTGACCTAGTGAGGCAGAGCCATTTGGATGATAGCAGACTTTTCAACTGAAACTTTTCAAGCCAAAAGAGAATGGTCATTCACCTTTAACATTCTTAAACAAACAAAAAAAATTTCAGCCCAGAATTCTGTATCCTGCTAAACTAAGCTTGAAAATGGATGGAGAAGTCAGATATTTGTGGATATACAAGCACTAAGGAAATTCACTACAACAAGACTAGCTGTACAGGAAATACTTAGACCTATTCTAAACACTGACCACTACAATGGACCACCTGCAAAGTAAACATCCAGAAGCTAAAGGTCAAAACTCATTTTCCACAATGGTGCAAAGGGTAAAACTACACAACAGACCTTCACAAAATAAGATGAATAGAACTCCACCACACTTATCAATTCTCTCAATAAATGTCAATGGACTGAATTCACCACTGAAGAGGCATAGGCTGTCTGATTGGGAAAACAAAAACAAAACAAACAAACAAAAAAACACAAGACATCCATATGCTGTCTCCACACACCTAGCCCTGAAGAATAGATCAAAGACCTCAGGCTTAAGAAATGGAAAACTATTTCGAGCAAATGGAAATCAAAAGAAAGGAGAGGTTGCAATCTTATTTTCAGATACAAGCAGATTTAGAGAAACTAAAGTTAAGAAAGACAAAGATGAACACTTTATACTGGTCAAAGGAACAATAAAATAGGAAGACACTCCTATTGTATATATTTATGCATTCAACTTAAATGTTCCCTAATTTATGAACTAGATCTTGAGGGGTCTCAGCAATATGATAGCCCATAACACGGTAATAGCCAGCGGCTTTAACACCTCTCTGACAGAACTGGACAGATCCTCTAAACAGAAACTAAACAAAGATACAAAGAACTTAAATGTGACCCTAGAACAAACGGGATTAATAGAGATATACAGAACACACCATCCCAAAGGTAAAGAATATACATTTCTCTTATCAGCCCATGGTACATACTCCAAAATTGACCACATCACAGAATACACATCAAACCTCAGTAAAATTATACCTTGTGTCTTCTCAGAACCCAAGGCAATAAAGGTGGAACTCAACACCAACAAATACATTCATCTCCACACAAAGACTTGGAAATGAAACAACCTTATTCTTAATTATAGGGGTCAGGAAGAGATAAAAGAGGAAATTGTTAATTTCCTCAAACATAAATCAATAAAGAGACAAGTTACTAAAACCCGTGCAATACAGCAAAAGCAGTCATAAGAGGGAAATTTATCACATTACATGCATATATTCAAAAAACAGAAAGAGAGTGAATCAACAAACTCATGAACCATTTTTTGAAATTGGAGAAAAAATAACAATCTAATTCTGAACCCAGTAGAAGAAAAGAAATAATCAAAATTAAATCAGAGATTAATGAAATTGAAAACAAAAGAATCATTCTGAAAATTAACAAAACCAAAGGCTGTTTTTTCTAAAAAATAAATAAAATAAATAAAACTTTTTCTACATTAACTAGAAACAGAAAGGTAAAATCTCTAATAACCTCAATCAAGGAAATAACAACAGATGCCACAGAGATACAAGAGATCATCTCAGAGTACTACAAGAAATTCTATGCCCAGTAATTTGACAATGTAGAGAAAATTGATCAATACCTGGAATCACATTCTCTCCATAAACTTAAGAAGAAATAGATTTCTTGAACAGACAAATTTCAAAAACTGACACAGAAGAAACAATAAAAATTATCCCAACAAAAAAATGCCCAGGTCCAGATGGCTTCAAACTAGAATTTTATGAAACCTTCAAAGAAATGCTTACAACTATACTACAGAAATTATTTCAAAAAAATTGAGAAGGAAGGACTCTTTCCCAACACATTCTATGAAGCAAATATCACCCTGATACTAAAACCAGGAAAAGACCCATCTAAAAAGGAGGACCAATTCCACTAATGAATTATAGATCCAAAAATGCTCAATAAAATCCTAGCCAATAAGGCAGCGCTTGTGGCTCAAAGGAGTAGGGTGCCGGCCCGATATACTGGAGGTGGTGGGTTCAAATCCAGCCCCTGCCAAAAAACAAACAAACAAACAAAAAAAAAACAAGAAAAAAAAACCAAAGAACTATAAAATCCTAACCGATAGATTAAAACTACATATTAAAAAAATATCGTCCATCATGACCAAGTAGGTTTCATCCCAGGGTTGCAATGCTGGTTTAACATATGCAAGTCCATAAATGCAATTTACCATAACAACAGAAGTAAAACAACAACAACAACAACAAAACAACAAATGATCCTCTCAATAGATGAAGAAAAAGCATTTGATAGAATTTAGCATCCTTTTCTACTTAGAACACTTAAGAATATAGGCACAGGTGGCACATGTCTTAATCTGATCAAAGCTATCTCTCACAAACCCACAGGTAATATTATACCGAATTCAGTAAAACTGAAAGCTTTTCCACTTAGAACTGGAACCGACAAGGTCATCCTCTATCAGCACTACTATTCAACATAGTGCTGGAAGTTCTATCAGGTAAGAGAAGGAAATAAAGGGCATCCAAATGGGGGTCGAGGAGGTCAAACTCTCAATGTTTGCCAACAATATGATCTTACACTTAGAGAAGCCCAAAGACTCAACTGTAAGACTCCTGGAAGTGATCAAAAAATATAGCAGCATCTCAGGACATGAAACCAAAGTCCACGAATTGTACATGACAAGAACAGCCAAGATGAGAAGCTGGTCAAGGACAAAATTCCCTTCATAGTAGCTTCAAAAAAAATGAAATACCTATGAATATACATAACAAAAGAGGTGAAGGACCCTTACAAAGTAAATGATAAAACCCTAAGAAAAGAAAAGAAGAAGAGATTAACAATGGAAGAACATACCATGCTCATGGCTGGGAAGAATCAACATTATGAAAATGTCTATACTTCCGAAAGTAATCTACAGATTCAACAAAATTTCCAGTAAAATACCATCATCATACTTTCAAGATTTGAAGAAAATAATTCTTCATTTTGAATAGAACCAGACAAAAACCAATGTAGCCAAGGCAATTCTTAGTAATAAAAACAAAGCTGGGGTTATTACCCTATCAGACTTTGGCTATATTACAAGGCCATACTTATCAAAACAGCATAGTATTGGCACAAAAATAGAAGAGATTGACATTTGGAACTGAATAAAAAACATCTTACAGCCACTGAACTTTGATAAACCAAACAAGAACATACACAGGGGAAAAGAATCCCAATTCAACAAATGGTGTTGGGAGAACTGGACAACCACATGTAAAAGACTGAAACTAGACCCTCACCTTTCACCACGTACAAAAATTAATTCCAGATAGATAAAAGATTAAAATCTAAGTCATAAAACAATAAAAATCCTTGAAGAAAAGAAAGGGAAAACACTTGAAGATATAGGCCTGGGGAAAGATTTTTATGAGAAGACTTCAGTGACAATTGCAACAGCAACAAAAATGAACAAATGTGACTTCATTAAACTGAAAAGCTTAGGAAACAACAGCCAAAGCAAACAGACAACCTTTAGAATGGGAAAAGAGATTTGCACATTACGAATCAGACAAAAGCTTGAGAACTAAGATCTCGGAGAACTCAAATTAATCAACAAAAAAAGATCCAACAACCCCATATATCACTTGGCAAGAGACATGAATAGAGTCTTCTCTAAAGAAGATAGATGAATGGCTAACAAACATATGAATAAATGATCACACCCAATCGTCAGAGAAATGCAAATCAAAACCACCCTGAGATATCATCTAACCCAAGTGAGAATGGCCCACATCACAAAGTCTCAAAGATAAAGATGCTGGCATGGATGTGGAGAGAAGGGAATTTTTACACTGCCAGTGGGACTGCAAACTAATACAACCTTTTTGTAAGGAAGTGTGGAGAATCCTCAAAGAACTCAAAGTAGATCTCCCATTTGATCTTACAATCCCATTACTAGGCATCTACCCAGAAGAAATAAAAAAAAAAAAAATCATTGTATCATAAGGACATTTGCACTAGACTGTTTATTGCAGCTCAATTTACAATTGCCAAAATGTGGAAATAGCCTAAATGCTCACCAACCCTGGAATAGATTAACAAGCTGTGGTGTATATGTACACCATGGAATAATATTCACCTTAAAAAAGATGGAGACTTTACATCTTTTGTATTAACCTGGATGGAGGTGGAATGCATTCTTCTTAGTAAAGCATCACAAGAGTGGAGAAACAAGAATCCAATATACTTTATTCTAATATGAAGGCAGTAGATGAGCTAATACAAGGTGACTGGTAGGGGAGTAAGGAAGCAGGGAGAGAGGAGGAGGGTGGTGGATGGGACAGTGTATGGGACACCTCCTGTGGGTAGGACACCATTACAAGAGGGACTTGGTCTAATAAATGCAATGAGTATAACCTAATTCTTTGTGCTCTCAATGAATCCCAAACAATTAAAAAAATATATTAAGTTTGTCAAAGAATAAGAAATAAAAATCTTAAAACAAGATTAACTTTTAAAAAATTGACATTTTCCCATATTTCCGAATGTTTGATCTTTATGCTTCATAAATATAGCTAGTCTGTTCTAATCCACTACCTGTTGAAACCTCCCACCTCCATGGATGACATTTTCATTTAGTGCTCACAAGTCTGGTTTCTTTTATCCAATGCCGCCTCTTATTAGGGCTATTCAGGAATTCGAAATCTTCTCTGAGGTAATTGACCTATTCTAAGCAGGAAGGGAGGAGGAAGGGGGTAGGCAGGGTGAGAGACCACACTTTGTTATTTTCCATTACTATTTGCAATTTATTTTCTAAGACAGTAGGATCTCTGCCCAAACATTAAGTATTATTTTCCTTCTGATTCTGTCTCCATAATCAGCTCCAAAATCTAGCTCTAACTGTCCTCTTCCTGGTCCAATTCCATGGACATTTGGGGTTAATACCTTAACTTATTTGGTCTTCTGTTTTGGTAGGAACATTACCATAGAAATCTGATGTTTAACAAAGCTTCATAACTACAATCTCTCCATGTAGTAAATATTTGACATTAATAAAGTTTTAGCTTCCTATTTATTCTCATTTTATTTCAGGATGCAACAGACTATCTTCTGTAAAATCCTGATTTCATTGAATTCAGTAAAAAAAAAAAAAAGTAGTTAAAAATGTCTTTGGATTGTATTGTACCAAATAATTGGCTATACTAAAACTTTTATTTTTATTTCATTTGCTTGGCTTGCAGTAATTCAGTTATAGTGTACATTTGTAGTTGAAAATACATTCGCTTTTAGACTTTGAACCTCTTAAGTTGTGTTGAAAATCATTCTTCACTCAAAACATCATAAAAGGTGCTCTTTGGTTTTTCAGGGGGGACAATATATTATCATTAATTTTGGCATATATATATATACACATAAATTTAAATTTAATGAACTTCACTTGAAAGTATATTTTGTCAGCAAGTAAAATTTTGAAAAATTGGGAACAAGTTTGTTTAGGATTTTATTATTGGAAACAAACTCCACAAGGCAGAGACTACATAAGTGAACATAGTAAAGCAAAGAAGTGAAATTTCATAAACTCAGTGGATCTGGGCTTGGCCTCTCAGAAGTTATAAATTTAGAATTTATCCCTTATACTTTTAGATTGGTTTAAAGCAGTACCTACCCTAGCAATTTACCTTCCTACTTAGTTCCCAGAATCCAAAGGTAAGTGTTTGGGGAATAAATAAATGGAGAATGAATAAATTATGGATAAAGAGAACAACTGAAGAACAAAGTATCACTGGATAGTTAGTACACACATAATTCAGAGAAATATACTCCATTATAGAGAATTCAAAGGATGCTTCATGCAAGTTTAAGGGTCTACACTTTTTAAAAGTAAAATTCACTGCCTTGGGGCAAGTTCACACTTTGTAAAAGATCTTTGGTTAAAGCCAGACACTTAAGAACAATTATGTCCAGTGCTTCTTTCTTTCTGTTATTAGGTATATTCTGCATGTGCACCCCAATATAGTAACATATGACCATGTGTGACTATTGGGCAATTAAAATGTGACCAATTCAGCTGATGAAGTAAAATCTTAGTGATATCTAAATCTAATTAATTTGAATTTAAGCATTGGTCAGCATAACCCTAGAGAGTTCTTTATAATGAAAGACAGGTATGGAAGCAGTAACAGTCCAACCAAAAGCAGCTAAGACTGGAAGTAAACAGAAGTAATCTTCCTCTATTTCTCATCATTGTTAGCATCTTTTTCTTTCAGTGACTACATATACATGAATATTGCACATCACAGACAAGCCAGCAGAAATCAGTTTTTATATATGCAAAGACTTAGGGATTATGCTACTCATGAACATTTTCTGAAAATGTGCATAATGAATACTCCAGCTGGGAGACAAATCAGTCAAATAAGCAAAGATAAAAAAAAAAATTGCTGCTGCTAATGAAGCAAGCAGCATAACTTTGTCCAAATAATGACTTTATATTTAGTGATGAAACAATGCATATGCCAAATGAGCTTGCTTTATATTTGTAATCAGACAAAACCCCACATGGTAAGTGTTTAAACAGGAAAAAGAATTGTTACATTTTAGATCCATAATATCCTGTCAAATGAAAGAATTTTATCCCCTGCAATTCCAGCATAAAAATTCATTCTATATATGCTAAGGGAACTCTATTCCTACTTTTTTAAGTGAGAATATATAATATGTTTTCAAAGTGTTTTATAATGCAATTAAAAATTGATTCTTAAATGGTATGAGTTTACCAAGCAGACATTAATATTGATGATATTCACAAATTAAATAATGCAAAGGATTTGGGGATGTAATCCAATACCATATATTCAATAAGTAAGTGGAACCAGGGCTGGAAATGAATTTTTGGGAAATGAGTGAAATTTTTTTAAACTCTTTATACCCATTCCTCTATTAGTGACAATGTTAGTGACTATGATAACTATAGTGAGAAAATAATGGTGTTCTAATTGTCATAATTTATAAGGATCAGTCAAATAAGCAAAGATAAGGATCAAGGTCTTTATACAGAGATTTACACATGCTATATTTTTCTCAAATTGGTTGATGATAGATCAACCTCTTGATTGATTATAGAATATTTCCTTTGTGACATGTGCTATGTTTGAAATGATCATGTCTCCTTAAAATTTTACATCATACTCAAATAAGTTTTTTTAAGTTTCAGATTAATATAAAACACTGTGTTATTTTTCCTCTACCCCATGCTATGTACTTCATCTATGCTGATTTGCAGTGTTTCCTTCCCTTATACTTTATCTTACTTTTTCTGACTGTAGTCTTAATGGAGAATTTTTTTAAACAGTTTACATATGGTCCAGTTTTACAATTTGTTAGAGGACTCCAAATAAAAAAAATCTATGCTAGACATTTTATTAACCACTCAAATTAGCAAGTTTCTTTGTAAAATCAAATATGACTTAAATTAATTATTAATGACAATAAAAAGATACCCAAAGCATATCATTTTCATATTGTTATTAAACAGATAATTATCTCTATGAGGAAGGCCTTGTATCATTACCATTTAATTTTAATAAGACTTAACATTGTTTTGCATTACATCTATTTTGACATGGGCTACTAATATTAGTGTAATTAGCACACTGAACTAATGTAATTAAGGAACAGAAACTAAGTGTTTTGTCCTTACACTTAATAATACAATAATTTTCCCCTTAAGAGTGTTCCTGATGTAACATTTCAAAAAAGAATCTAAGTGGTTTTAAATAATGGTTCATTTCCTAAGAAATCTAATAAAATCTAACTGCTAAAAGGTGTGTTTCTTGAGAACTTGACAAAAACAAGTGTTCTAATTAGGTTTCATACAAGGATTTATTTAGTGTTCGTATAATGATCAAATAATTAGACTATAGTGTCAGTGTTTCCATAATGGAAATATTTATGTTTTTCAAATGGAATAATACGTTGTTCAAAAACACTATTGTGAAAACACTTGCATGTAAGGGTAACTCTTCAAGGGTTTGAAAATTATTAAAACAATATTACTAAAATCAAAGGAACCCAAAGTAGATACAAAAAGTCAGCCATATGAATGGCAGATTTTTATTATGTTTAATAAGTTTAAACAATTCTTTTCCACACACTTTCAAAAAGGAAAATAAAATGAAAAAAAGAAGTGGGAGGAAGCAATTCCAGTTTCATCATGTTGGTAGATTGAGCTCCTTCTACCTTCCTATAAATAATATAAACAAAATACATATGCTCCTAATCCTCTGAAATAAAAAATAATATACATATGGCACCAAATATTATAAAATAATTAAATATGTAACTTAATGTGCAAAATAAAATAACTCTCATTGCCTGAAATGAAGACAGAAGTCATAAGTGGAGAAGGCACTGTAGGAGCCCTTGAGAGGGCTGGCTCAGGTGTTAGCCATCATGGAGAAAGTCAAGAACTTTGATGCCTGCACAAGGACTGTAGACCTGACCATGGTCTGTCCAAAACCCAACAAAAAGTATGTATATAACATAACATAAGATTCAGTAAGGTTGTTTAATGAAACACTGAAGGGTTTTCTTGTGACATATCATACCTGTTTAAAGATATTTTTAAGCAGAGGAAGATTTTAAGGTGATATGACTAGAATAGAAATAGTTTTAGTCTCATTATTTTCTGCATATATATATATATATACACACACAAACACATTAATAACTATTTTTTCAATATCTATTTGCTATTATATAGATAACATTATAAATTAACAGAAGGTTTCATAACATTTTTTGGTAGCTTGTTTCAATAACTCTAATTTATAAATTCACTTTTTGAAATATAAGACAAGTAAATGTTATTTTCATTATAACTGATTAGAGCAAGACAAATCTTACTAACTCCTCTTTTCAAAAATTATTTTAAATTCTTAACCTAAAAGTATCTGAAAAATCTTCCAATAGAGTTTAACTGTACTACTTGGGGTGAGGGGGATAGAATTACTTTTATTGCTTGTGTGATTTTCCATATTTTTTACCATTATGTCATGCATCTCTTAGTGATGTACTCTGAAAAATCAGTCTTTGGGTGATCTTGTTGTTGCACAAACATCACAGAGTGCACACACTCAACCCTAGATGGTTTAGCCAACTGCACGCCTAAGCTGTGTGCTTAGCTTATTGGTCCTAGGCTACAGCAGGTGGCTGTACTGAATATTACAGGTAATTATAGTACAATGGAAAGCATTGGTATATGTAAGTATACCTAACCATAGAACAGATATGGTAAAAACAGTATAAAATATAAAAACAAAATGGTACATCCATACAGAGCTCGAAGGACTGGAAGTTGTTCTGGGGAAGTCCTTCAGGAAATAGTGAGAGAATGAAGGCCCAGGACATTACTGTACACCACAGTAGACCTCATGAACATGCTCCACTTAGTCTATGCTAACTTCATCAAAATATTGTTTTAAACAATAAATTAACTCTAATGTACCATCATTTTTATATTTTTGTAAGGTTTTTATTAAAAGTTTTTTTAAACGTTTGATTCTTTTCTAATAACACAGCTTAAAACACAACATATTGTACAGTAGTATAAAATATTTTCTTTCTTTGTATTCTTATTATATAAATAATTTCTAATTTTTTTAATTTTAATTTTTGTTTCTGCTTTTTATATGACCGGCAGTGCAGTAGGTTTGTTTATACCAACATCACCACAAACACATGAGTAAGGCATTGTGCTACGATCCTTTCACAGCTAGCATGTCACTAAGCAATAGGAATTTTTCAGCTCTGTCATAATTTTATGGAACCATCATGGTAGACGTAGTTTGTTGTTGACCATAATGTCATTATGCAGAGCACGACAGTATTTGTATCTTTTTTCTTTTTCATTAAACACATTCTTTTTGTAATGAGAAAAATATTATTGAAGATACTATACTCATTTTTTTCTAAGTTTGCTTCTTTCTGGTCTTTCACCTTTTCCTCCTATGTCTGGTTCGTTTCTATTCCCATTTCCCACTTACCATAACTTTTATAAGTACTCTTGTCATCCACCTGCCTGAAATGCTATTTCTGCACTCTGCAGCCACATTGCCCTCTCATGGCTTATATTTTCAAAGAAGATGTCTGTGCTTATAACATTGAATATGGTGATGAGTCCTGGTACTCAGCAGGTTGACAATCCCCTGCCAACATCAATTGGCAGGCGCCATGGTCTCCATCCTCTCAAATAGCTCTGCTTGACATCCCATGCCGGCTGACTGTCATATTCACGAAGACCCCATTGTTGCAAATTAGCTGTTGCGGGCAAAAGTTCACAAGCTGTTTCCAGCCTTTAATTTATGACCTGTGCATCTATTTTCTTCAATTCAGACCAACATACCAGTAGATAGAAGCTCTTAAGGGTTTTAATGCTCACTTAACCTAGGGAGCTTGATTCTAAAAACATATCTATCTTGCTTTTTAGCAATTTCTGCTGCCTTATAGTCATAAACACAATAAATAGTATCTTTTATTCCCCCTAAGTGCACTCATTTTATTTATTGTATTGATTGAGTTTACATACAGAAAGGAGGTACATTGTCTGTATCTACGTTTACCTCCACAGTAATACTGAATGGCTGGTGATAGCATTAATAAGAGAAAGGGTGGAGATGAGACCACAATGCCAACATTTCATCTATATTACTTATTATTCTGTTAATTATTAAAAGTCCTGAAAAAGAAAATTAAACTCCTGTAGTAGAAAAAAAATGAATCTAATAATGGTGATGACTTAAATTATTATTGCTGGCTGCAGCCATCAGTTTAAGACGATATTTATTCATTAAACTATGAAAATAATGAGATAAACACACAAGCTTTTCCTCTTTATATTCCCAGCCCATCTTAAAGTCCCTGCAAGGCACACAACAGATGTCCAAGAAACATTTTGATGAGAACTTTAGGAAGACAAAACTATTAAATTAACAAATCATATAAGAATTTATCATTCTAAATTACCAACTGAAGAATTCTTATAGAAAATCCCACATTTCTCAGAGGTAAAATAGTTTTTAATATTAAAAGTAAAGTACCAGTATATACTCATTTATCCTCAGGTCTCTCTCTCTCTCATTCTGACACTTGTACATTCAAAAATTCTAGAAAAAAAGTTTTGATTTTTTTTTAGCTTATTCATTTATTAAACAGACAGATATTAAAGCAAGTAACATCCAAAATATTATTTACAAACACGAAGAAGGCAGTAAAGGCCTCTGCCCTCACAGAGTTTATGTTCTGCTGGGAGCTTTATTGTGATTTCGGTGGTGGAATGGTGAAAGGAAAATTGTCACTTTGAAAGAGATGGTATAGGTCAGGAGTAGGGAAATTTTGCCTATTGGAAGACAGCATTAATTTAGCCATAATAAAATAAGACCACATTCAAGAAACTTTAGTTAGGTATACTTAAAAATGTATAATATTTTATAAAAATCTAACTACTATGTACTTAATTTCAAAAAATAAAAACTATTTGTTAATTTTAAAGTTAACTAAAATCAGTCATTTGTGACCCTAAGGATGATTTGGGTTAGGTGGGAGAATGTAGATTCACAGCAATAGGGTTGAAAAGCAAGAAAGCATTTTTAGGGAATGTTGCCAAAGATATGGGTATCCCACTGCCTTTTCCCATATTTCAATAGGCTCTTTTCTTAGAATCAAACAATGACTCCTAAATGTCATCTGCTGAGAGCTCAATCAATTCCATCTATAGTTCTTCAGATTCCTTGGTGATATCAGCTAAGTGAGGCTGACAAGCTAATTTGAATGTTATGTCATGATTCTCAAAGTCAGTGAATCTTTCATTGTATTCTCCAATTACTAGGTCTATAACAGCTGCATATACTTCAGATGATTCACATGTATCAACCTGCTCATCAATGACCTTTGCTAACTGGGGAAGATATTCATCCAAGTTTCCCAAAGAAGTAGTGTTTCAAAAAAAGATAGCTTCTGGCGTGGCTCTTGTGGCTCAAAGGAGTAGGGTGCCGGCCCCATATACTGGAAGTGATGGGTACAAACCCGGCCCCAGACAAAAACTGCAAAAAAAAAAAAAAATAGCTTTTTAAAAATGCTTTTTTTGTCATATAGATATGTGGTTTTGCTTTTCAAAAGACAGATTCAAGTTGTTTGGATTTGATTATCATACAGAGTGCTCCATTCCTATAAAAATCTCCTTTCAATAATTCACATTGCTAATCAGTTCTTTATAAAATGTAACCATCTGTTCTTACAGTGGTAAAATTTTGGCTAACACCTGTCCCTGCGACAGCCAACACACTTTAGAATGATACAGAGAATCCACATTGAACACCTCATGGTCCAACTTTATCATGTTATAAAACTGAGGATGCCAAGTTGCATTTGCACAAGTATAGGCAGCAATGCTTATAACTTCTTGCAAGGTGTCACTTAAAATAGCACTGGTAACTTTAGCACAGATTTTACTGATTCAAGATGCAATGAAAATAAATGAGAACATCTAAATCTGTTAATTTTTTTGTCTGTGAAATAAATTCTTCATGTTTTCCTCTCATAGAAGGTGCTCCATCTGGACATACACTCACTAAATTTACCAAATTTAATCCAACTTCATGACATTTACCTTGAAAGTTGTTGAAGGTATCTCTTTCTCATATTCTTTTTTCAGGGGTACCCAAAGCAAGTAACTCTTCATTGCAAACAACAACAACAACAAGAACAACAACAACTCAGAGTATAAAACATGTGCTGAGTCAGTAATACCAATTGATTCACCCAAAGCGATTGAAAAGTACATGCTTTCATTTTGAAGTATTGCATGAAGTTTTTCTTAAGTTGAAAGCTGATACATGCTGTCTAAACAGCTGTGGTTCTCCTCTAAAGAGGCAGTTGTTTGTGTAATACTTTGAACGTTACCAAGGGCTAAGCATCCTACAATTTTGACAAGGCATCTTTCACAATTTCTACATCACTGAATGCTTCCCCTTTCCCCAAAATATATAAGCTACATTATAAGTTGATTCAGTCACGCTATTTCCAAGACTTATTGCTGCTTGAACAAATTTTCTTTGTTTTCACCTTTTAATTTCTTCACTACAACACTCACATCTCTGCTTTGAATTTAAAAGATTTGCTGTTCTTATGAGCATTATAATGCTGATGTGCGTTGAATTTCTTTAATGCTGATATTGCAGTATCACAAAGGAAGAAAATCATCTTGTCATCAGCAGGACAAGATGATATTGCAATTCCCAATCCTCATTAGAAAATTTGTTTTTTTCCTTCAGTGTTCTCTTAGTCTTCCTTGACTTGATGGGCTTTTCAGCAGGCAGAATTAAAAAATAGCATCTAGCTGTGCAACTATCCAGACATTCCACTTCAACAGGAACCCAGTGCACCTCTGTCAAAAGTTTATGACAGACTGGCATACGCGCCCTGCAGAAACTCTCACCAACCAGCCTTGTGCAGTAATGACATCAGTCAGGCAGGGGAAGTTAGAATGAATTCATGGGCATAGCAGCCATCAATTTAATTTAGTCCTTATGGCTTACTAATGTTCTACTTGTCCAGTCAATCTGGGAGGACTAGAAATTTGCTTTAATCTTTGGTATTTTAAATATGTTCATTTTTAAAATAAAATAAAAATTTAAAAGATGAAAAAAGTCTTAATAAAAAAATGATTTGTTCTGTAAAATTTGGATTCAGTCAAAAGGCCACACTTAAGGACCTAGAAGGCCACCAGTTTCCCAATCCTGACATAGATACAAAGCCCCCCAATTATTGAATAGCTTCATTTTAGATCAGTAGAGATGGAAGCTCATTAATACTTCAATCATATGCCCCAAAACACCTGGGGACATAACTGAACAAAATTAGATTATCCCACACATCTCTAAATGATCTAATCTGTGCCACTTTAATAAACTAAGTTTGAGAATGGGATTTTTTGTAAATAGCTGAATGTTATCTATTTCTCTTATACAAATTAGGAAATAGTCTCAATTAATAAAATATCTTAATAAAAATAAAATACTGTATTATTTTCAAGTTTGCAAATGCTGTATATATAATTAAAATGATGAATTTAGGGCGGCGCCTGCGGCTCAGTGAGTAGGGCGCCGGCCCCATATGCCGAGGGTGGCGGGTTCGGACCCAGCCCCCGCCAAACTGCAACAGAAAAATAGCCGGGTGTTGTGGTGGGCACCTGTAGTCCCAGCTGCTCGGAAGGCTGAGGCAAGAGAATTGCGTAAGCCCAAGAGTTAGAGGTTGCTGTGAGCGTGTGACGCCACGGCACTCTACTCGAGGGCGGTACCGTGAGACTCTGTCTCTACAAAAAAAAAAAAAAATGATGAATTTAAAAGCAGGATCATTCCATATTCCTAGTGACTGAGCTTCATATGTATTCAAGCAAATGTTTTAAATAAACATCTTGTCCAGCACGTGGTTACATTGTGAGAGACATAATTTTCCCTAAAGTTCTCCAGCAAATTTCTTTTGATGCAAAAGTCTGCCTTCTGGCTTTGAATAACAATCAAAGCAAACAAAAATATTATTGCTTCGGCATATGCTAGGTGATGAGAAATAGCATCTTTTATACCCAAGCTAGGAGAAAAATACACTTTTTGCAGGTGTATGTTAGTATTGCCAATTTTAAATGAAATCATTTGAAGTTTGAGTTATACATAAGCCATTAGTATAATTGAGCAATTAACACTACTCCCAGAACGGATGAAAAAATTGCTGATGCAAGACTTTGTAAATGTTGTCACTGAGTATAAACTAATATGATATACATGTATATTGTATAAATACATATCTGTCAGTATATGAATGAGTTGAACCACAACCACATCACTTATGCACACACATATGCTGTGTATGTCATTTGATGAAGTTTGGCCAAATGGATATGCAAAAAAAAAAAAAATGCCTTTATAGTTTATTTCTCCCTGTGAATGGTTAAAGTAGCTCATCTTTTGAAAGTGAGTTTATATGTTGGCTCAATCCACCTTCCCAATTACAATTTAGAATTTTTATTTTGAGTAATCTGAGAAAATGATAAAGGCTAGTTGACATTGTGAGGTCTGACACCAAAGGTTCTTATGTGTGATGGTCTTGTTTATGGGGGGTGTAGAAATCATGTCTACCAGAAGGCATATGGATGAGATGATAGATTGTAATTCCCAGTTTATGCTTTGGAGTTTTTCCTCTATTTATACAAGAAGCATCTGGAAGGGGAAAAATGTACCTATTTCATCTAGTATAAAATTGCAGGGGAATCTTATGTTTAAGATACAGCCTTCTACATGGAAAAATAAGACTCCAGCACTTTTACTTTTATAATAGACTTCTATCTATGATGACTAGGACATATCTAAGAGAGGTGAATTAGAAGTCTGAAGGGCCGAACAGGCTGCTAGAGGTCAACCTAGCAGTGTGAAGCAGCTTTCTATATATAAATGGAAAAAAAAGTGGACACTTTCAAACACTACTAAAAATAATTAAAGGATTTCTCTGTAGAGATGATTAGTCGAGAGAAGAGAAACAGTAATATTGTTAGAAGTGAACTTGCTGAATGTTAACAAAAAAGGATATTGCAGATGCCTTATGGGTACACGATACCTAGAAATGTATAACCCGAGCAAAATAATGGACTCCAGGATAACAAGGCAGCTGGGGCCTGAGAGCCATCATAATGCACACATTAAAATAAATGTGAATTTTTTTTACCTCAAGTTAGTAAAATTGTACATCTCTTCATATATCTGTAGGAACTATATATGGCTAAAGAACAGAAATTATCTTATAACACAAAGGAATTAGTTTTTGAAACTATGCATTCCTGCTTAAAACTGCTTATCAATTATTTTGTGATGGACACTTTGTTTCCTTAGTATATTTTTATTGTTTTTGTTATTTTCTTGGCATATTTTCACTGTTCCTGACTAAAGTATTGTGCCTCTTTCGAGTCTTTTGAAAGGTTTGAAGTTTTTGTTGGGTTTAAATCCCCAGCTGTTTGCGGGGCAGCATAAGGGAAATAGTTTGATTATGTTGCAAAAATGAAACAGAACTAAATCCCTGATCCTGTTGGTAAAGGCCAGGGAGACGAGAACGCTGAAGAAAAAGAGTCAGAGAATGGAAATGTGCTCAAGAGGCCTCAAACTCGGCTCAAAAGAGGACTCAGGACAAAGCTGACAGTGAACAGAGCTCACTATTGTCACCATCTGTTACTGGTCATTTCACCTCTCTCAGCTTACCATGCTTTGCTTTTCCTGTCTACGCCATCAGAGGGGTTCTGCTGTCTGATCTATCTGCAAACCTGTTTCATTTAGTGTTGCAACTTAATTTTCTTTAGGGAGAATCCCAGGCTATGTGGCTTAGATGTGACTGAACTCACAGCAGCGATCGAGGGGTCAAACATTAATCTACCAGTCAACCACCTAAAAAAATAGAAATTGGTTCTAAGACATTTTTGGAACCATGGGGTGTCAGGCCTTCTGTTCTGTTGATATGGTAACATCTAGGTCTGGAGCACTGAGAAACTTATAGAGAAAAGGTTCCTCAGAACAACGATTCTGAAGAAGAGTAAGAGTCAACGTATAAAATATGTAAAAAAAGAGATAAATTCCTGGTGATGCAGTCTGAGAAGCTTGATCCAGTAAGTCTTAAGATTATGTCCTGAATATTCCAATAATGTGAGCCATTCACCTGCTTGTTTTGAGATAGGCTGAACTGCTTTTTTTTTTTTTACTTGTAACCTAAGAATAATGCCATAAAACTGATATAAATAATACAAGGTTAAAATGATAGAAATTTGTCCCCAGATAAGTAAAAAATAACACAAAAAAATAAAAGCTATCAAAAGAACTAGAGGGTGACAAAAAAGCAAGCAGGTGGAAATCAAACTTTGGATAAAAGGAAGGCATAGGGATAAATTCTCAATTTTGCTGTTTCTAACTTGAGGATTTCTAGATACATCATGTGTGCTGGGTAAATCTTTGACAACAGCTTCTAATTTTTCTTATTTGGTGCAATCACAACTGCTGGAAAATGAGGTAAAACTCCCACAAAAGATAGAGTAATAAAATAGAGAGCTCCAAATTCTGTGTATAAACTACGCCTGAATTTCTGATTAGCTCCCAAACCATATGTTTTGTGTGGTAGCCTCAAGTACCCCAGACAAAATAAAGGCACTGAATTGAGATTTGAGCTTCAATCCAAAAGAGAGTTTACAATTTAATTTCAACAAGTTAATCAACGGCTAAAAAACAAGAATCAGCATTCTTCATAGAAATGTAATAGAATCCAGCATCTTTAAAATTAAATGTTCATAAGAAGACTTATTTAAAAAAAGGAAAAAGACGAATAGGGGCTAAGGCTTAAGAGAAAAAGACATTCATTGGTAATCAAGGTTAATATAAAAGATTTTGAATTAGCATAGATTTTTAAGTCTCTTATGATTTAAAGAAATATTTTTATAATTAATAAAAAAATAAGAGGGCGGCGCCTGTGGCTCAGTGAGTAGGGTGCCGGCCCCATATGCCGAGGGTGGCGGGTTCGGACCCAGCCCCAGCCAAACTGCAACAAAAAAATAGCCGGGCGTTGTGGCGGGCGCCTGTAGTCCCAGCTGCTCGGGAGGCTGAGGCAGGAGAATCGCATAAGCCCAAGAGCTGGAGGTTGCTGTGAGACGGGTGACGCCACAGCACTCTACCGAGGGCGGTACAGTGAGACTCTGTCGCTACAAAAAAAAAAAAAAAAAAAAAAAAGAAAGCTCAGCAGAGAAACATAAATTGCAAAAATGAGCTCAAAAATGTTAAGGTGAGAAAATAAAAATATGAATCCATTTGAAGAAAGGATCTGAGCAAATTGGGTAGAAAAGCAAACTTCTGTTATATAGACTGAGAAGTATCTCTTCTTCTGGAAACATTCTATTATAACTAGTGTCAGTAATCAGTTCATACTTACTACATTCTAAATTTAATATTAATAAGGCAGGACATAATGCATACATTCTATAAAATGCACTTCCAAATTCTTCATTTCCAAGGAGAAACTTTACAAAGAAACCAAAGAGTAAAATTCCTCTTACTTTAGAAACTGTCATTTTAACTTTTGTTACTTTTGCATTTTAAGCTAGTATAAGTTTATTATGATACAAACTAGTAAAATATAAACATAATATAAAACATAATTATTTTAATGTAAAGTCTCTAACTTTACCTTTGTTCCTTTGAACAAATTAAAAATGTCCCAAAACATGAAAGTCATAAATGGTACTGTAATTTCTCTATCAGACAGCATAGACAGCCCTTTTACCACATTCTAGAAAAAATAATAAATTTAATAGCTCTGTAGGAAAAGCAAAGGACCACAGTTACAAAACATATAGGCATAAAAATCACAGAGACAGCTGTATTATTTATTACCTGTGTGAACTTGAGATTTTTTGAACTTCAGATAGCTCATCTGTCAAATGGAGATGAAGTTACCTACCTCTAGTAGGTATTACTAGTGATACCAGTAATTGAGCTCTTCAAAACAAACAAACTGCCCTTTTTTTTTTTTTTCTAGTTTCCTAGCATGACCACTTTCAGGTTACCAACACGACATCCCTTTTAAAGGAGTTTGGAAAACACGCATCCAATTAGTTCTCTCACACAGGGATGAGTTGGCTTCAGCACACCACTGAATATCTCAAAAGACTGTTGTGAGGATTAAATGATCCAATACGCCTGAAGTGCTTAGCTCAGTGACTGACATAAAACAGGTATTCAGCAAAAGGGTACTTAATGGTGACTGAATCTGCCCAAAACTGCACAAAGTGCCATGAAATGTCAAATACAAATATATTCCTCTTTCAAATAGCTTACGGTGATACTGAAAACATTTAAAAGGAACATTAGAAGATCCATCCTCATTATGATTCTCACTTTATTTTCAGTAACTGTGTTAAACATGGGCTCGCTGAAAGAATTGGATAAGAACCAAGTTGTAATGAGTGAAGCACGACTTGCCAATATAGGATTGAGTTCAAGTTCCCAGTTTTCTAGGAGCAAAAGATTCATTTTCTACAGTTCATTAGTTTTTCTTTCTTTCTTTCTTTCTTTCTTTCTTTCTTTCTTTCTTTCTTTCTTTCTTTCTTTCTTTCTTTCTTTCTTTCTTTCTTTCTTTCTTTCTTTCTTTCTTTCTTTCATCTTTCCTTGTTTTTTTTTTTTTGGTTCATCAGTTGTTATCAGACTTTTTTTGAAAACTTGTTCGTTAAACCAAAGTTTATCCAAATAGGAGAAGGTAGTTTATTTGCTACATTTACATTCTAAAGTTATTTTTCCTACTAATTACCTTGAAATGAAATGAAAATAATGGCCTCAAAAGTAGAAAAATTAGATTTGTTCTTCTGTTGATGTAGGGTGCTTACTTAGTGGGAAAAATGATTAAAGTTAATAAGCCACAGTTCCAAATAACACTATACCTATGTCATAACTGAACAGTAGCACAAGCTTCTGAGGGGACTTGGTGAAATGTTTCCAGCTGCAGATGGACACAGTGGACACAGAATTGTATGACATCAACTTGAATAGTCCTCCTTCCTCAGAGTGAAATATATGCCACTGAATAAGGGCTGGAATTGCATGCACTTTAGTTTATTATTCCTTTATCATATGGAATATTTTACTTTTTTACTCTTTTAATGCTCATTACTTTATACAGGTACTTATACCTACATTACCTACATCGTCTGCCATGGTACTGTATAAACAATTTATTTAAGAATGCTTTATTTTTAAGCAATAAAAAATTATATTATTCTTTAAAATAGAAGTCAGTTTGAAGACAAAGAAGGGAATTCATTTTCTTCATGACAGTATACATAGCAAATCACTTTCCTTGCCAATGTCATCAATAAATTGATTTATCTTTTGGGAGGAAAAATTCAGTATCTTTTTTTTCATTTTGAAACAGAGTCTCTCTATGTCACCCTCAGTAGAGTGCTATGGCATCATAGCTTACACCACCTCAAGCTCTTGGGCTTACACTATTCTCTTGCCTCAGCCTCCCAGGTAGCTGGGACTACAAGTGCCACAATGCCCAGCTATTTTTTTTGATGTTGTTGTCGTAGTTGTCCTTGATTAGCTGGCCCAGGCTGATTTGAACCAGTCAGCCTGGGAGTATGTGGCTGGCGCCCTACCCACTGAGCTACAGGTGCCGCCAAGTATCTTTTTGTTATTAAGGTTTGCTTTTCAAATACATATCATTTTTGTCTAGGTTTTGTAAACATTAAAAAGACATAGTTCAGTTTTCATGGTTCCTCATAATATTAACCAGGCTTTCCCACATTTCCTTTCATCTTTGTATATCTGCCTTTCTTTTCATCTACTGGATAAAAACAATTCATAAATATCCTGTTTCCATTTGCAACTGCAACACATTCTTGGCCAATTCCACAAGGATTCCCTGGATGTGCCTCCACTTTGGAATGATTTACAATATTCATCCTCCCTTGTTGCCAATAATTTCAGTATGCTGCTACTCCATCTGGTCTGACTAGAGAGCTGTTCTGTTCAAGAACACTCATTAAAGGAACAGTCAAAATACTCATCTCTCGCCCATACACTGAAATTAAAAAAAAAAAATTATTAGTCCACTGAAAGCAATACAAGCTACTTACTATTTTCAAAATTCTAACCATGATGCTGAAATGATATTTCTTTGCTTATAAGTCACCATGTTTGTAGAGGGGGAAAGGAGACAAACATTGCTGTAGCACTTTCCCTGTGGAATGATCTAATAGCTTAGCAAACCCCACATCCTCAGTTCCTGCAATGGGACACAACGGATCCTTTTGTCTCAGACTTCATTTGGGTTGATTGTCAACAGAACCCTTGAGTTCTTCAGAGGTATCCCTGTGTAAATAGAACACATAAGTGGCAATGACAGTTTTTATCATGGAAAGAGAAGCCAGGTTTGAAAACTGACCCTCAGGAATGACTCTATAAATGTGTCCTCATGGGCTGCTGAACTCTAGAAAGAGTGGTGGTAAATTTTTATTGCCTCAAGACAAGGTATTACTTAAAAGGAGCCTAGAATCTTGCATTAGAAAGTTTAGAATATTTTTGTGTCTATGGGAATTCACCTCTGGTATAAAAACAAATAGTTGAAAATATTTAAATCATTTACACATACCTGTGTACACATCCACACACACATTAACAATTTATAGATGTAGATCAGACAAGAGCAATTGTGAGCCACTATTTCTTAAGGGTTTTAAATATTCAGTTTCATTATCTGCTCAATGACAGAACCAGAAATTATTAAAATAGAAATAAGAGAATTTGCACACAGTATGGGATTAGAACTACTCTGTAAGTATTATGACTAATACTAAGTATAATTATAGCTTTAAAATATAATTATAAAAATACAAAAGTATATAAGAATATTATAATAATAAAAGTACAGTAAATCCTCAGTTAACATCATTGGAAATTACAACTTTAAATGCAAAAAAGGGTCTAAGAAAACCAATTTTACCCTAGGCTAATTGACACAGACAAGAGATAAGTTCCTTTGGCATATTTCTGGTCACAAAAAAATCACCAAATTTCTAAATAAAGGCCAAAACCCTTCTATTATAAAATACTGAAATAAATGTGAGCTATACATATGTTTAAGAAAGATTAATAAAAACATGCAAGACAATTATTTACCAAATTATTCCAGTTCCAGGTCTCAGGTGCCTGGAACCTATCCTGGCAGCTCAGGACACAAGGTACCAGCTCACCCTGGACAGGATGCTATTGCATCACAGAGTGCACTTACACACACACACACACACACACACACACACACACACACACTCTCTCTCTCTCTCTTTCTTTCACATGAGGACCATATAGACATGCCCATGAACCTAATGTGCACATCTTAGGGATATGGGAGGAAGCCAAAGTATTCAGAGAAAATTCACACAAATGTTGGGATAATGTGACAGCTCTGCTCAGACAGCAGTCCTGATCATATCGTTTTCATTTTTGTTTTTCCATATCTTTTATGACTTTTTCATTAGTGCTCAGTATGCATATTATTGTTTAAAATAAAATGAAACCATTCTATAAATAATGGTTTAAAAAATCATAACTAAATATGCTTATAAACATACTAATAGAACCATTTTTAAAAATTAAGAAGATATATGTATACTGATGTAGAACACATGATCTTTTCTATAACAGTGCATGGACATCTTCCTAATTTTTTTTAAGAGTAAAAGTCTTGTTCTGTTGCCCTGGTTTAAGTGCAGTAGTGCAATCATAGCTTACTGTAGCTCCTGACTCTTGAGCTATAGTAAAGCAATCCTCCTGCCTGAGCCTCCTCAGTGGCTGGCACTACAGGTGCACTTCACCACACACAGGTAATTTTGTGTGTGTGTGTGTGGAGAGATAGTGTCCAGGTATGTTCCCCAGGCTGATCTGGAACTCCTAGGCTCAAACCGTCCTCCTACCTTCGCCTCCCAAAGTTCTGGGATCACAGGTGTGATCCACCAAGTCCAGGCATCTTCCAAATTTTTAAAGGTTTAATTGTATTCCATTTTATAGCCTAAATAAAAATTATTTATTTAACTGGTATTAGTGGCATTTTAAGTTGCATATATTTTTATTTTAATAATTGTCTTATACTTAAAGGAAAGCATATTTGAAATTTTGATATTACCTATAACTCTGCAGGAAAAGCTGTATGACTTTAGAAATGTGTAACATGGCCTGTGTTTACATATCTTCCTACCCACTGCACATTATTAATTCTTTTTTGCTTTTGGTAATCTGTTAGGTGGTAAATACCTCAATGTATTTTAATATATTCATTTATATTTCTCATATATATGTTATTATCTAAACTAAGGATCTTTTATTGTGCTTACCTAATATACTTTTCTATGAATTTATATTTTTACCCATTTTTAAAAATTTTACACATACATTTATTTGAAAAATGAAACCATGACTACCTGCTTTCCAACATAACATATGATCTGGTATACACAATAAAGCCATTCGTTTTTATTAAAAGTTGGTGATAAAATATTGATCTTGGTTAATTCAATAAACATTTGTATTTTATTTATTTATTTATTTATTTTTGAGATAGAATTTCACTTTGTCACCCAGGGTAGAGTGCTCTGGCATCATAGCTCACAGCAACCTCAAACACTTGGGCTCAAGCAATTCTCTTGTCTTCACCTCCTGAGTAGCTGGAACTATAGGCCCCTGTCACAACACCAGGCTATTTTGTAAAGAAGGGGGTCTCGTACTTGCTCCAGTTAGTCTGGAACCTGTGAGCTCAGGCAATCTACCCGCCTCAGCCTCCCAGAGTAATTGCAGGCATGAGCTACTATTCCCAGCCTCATTTTATTTTATTTTACTTTTTGAGACTGAATATCATTCTGTTGTCCTGGGTGGAGTGCCATGGCATCATTGTAGCTAACAGTAACCTCAAATTCCTATGTCCTGACTAGGGGGACTTCAGGCATGCTTTTCCATGCCAGGCTAGTTTTTCTATTTGCAGTAGAGGTGGGTCTCACTTTTGCTCAGGCTTGTCTCAAAGTCCTGAACTCAAGGAATCCACCTGCCTCAGCCTTCCAAAGTGCCAGGATTATAGGCAGGAGCCACAAAGCCTGGTCTCATTGATTTATTAAAAAGCCGAACAAATATCTTCTTCCATTCCAAAGGCCGTCTGTTTGCTTTAGTTGTTCTGTAAGTGTTCTGCAAGTTCTTCTAGCTCTGCAGAAGCTTGCTAGCTTGTTCGTGTCCCTTATTTACTTTTTTGGGTTGCTACAATTGCCAAGGGAGTCCTCTTCATAAAATCTTTTCCCAGGCCAATTTTGTCAAGTGTTTCCCTACACTTTCTTTTAGAACTTTTATTGTTTCATGTCTTAAATTTAATATCAAGTTAGAGTCAGTTTTTGTCAATGATGAGTGTGTAGGTCCAGTTTCAGTCTTCTACATGTGGCTAACCAATTCTCCCAGAACCATTCATTAAATATGGATTTTTTTTTCCCCAGTGCATGCATTTGCATGCTATGAATCTGACAAAGGGTTGATAACTAGAATATATAGAGAACTCAAATTAATCAGTAAGAAAAGAGCAAACAACCCCATTTATAAGTGGGCAAGACACTTGAACAAAAAGTTCTCTGAAGATGACCAACAAATAACCAACAAACACATGAAAAAATGTTCATCGTCCCTAATCATCAGAGAAATGCAAACTGAAACCCTTCTGAGATATCACTTAACTCCAGTGAGATCAGCCCACACCACAAAGTCCAGCATCTGCAGCTGCTGGAGTGGATATGGAGAGAAGGGATCACTTTTGCACTGATGGTGGGATTGCAAACTAATATAACCTCTATAGAAAGAAGTATGGCGAATTCTCAAAGAACTAAAAGTAGATCTATCTGATCCTGCAATCTAGAAGATTTAAATCCCATTACTAGGGATTTACCTAGAAGAACAAAAATTATTTTTCCACAAGGACATTTGCACCAGAATGTTTATTTCAGCTTGATTCATAATTGCCAATACATGGAAGCAACCCAAGTATTCATCAACCTATTAATGGATTAACAAACTGTGGTATATGTACACCATGGAGTACTGTTCATCCATGAAAAGATAAGAGACCTTAAATCTTTTGTGTTTACCTGCATTGAGTTGAAACACATTCTTCTTAGCAAATTACCTCAAGAATGGGGGGAAAAAGTATCCAATGTACTCAATACCAATATGAAACCAGTATTTAAACAACTAAATGCCCACACAAAAGACAAAACACAGATATAGTCTAGCAAGGGGGAAAGGAGCGAAGGGAAGGCAATTGGCAGGATTTCACCTAATGTGCACAATGTGAGAGTGTTCAGCATACACCCTTGGATGAAGAGCTCAACTCCAACTTGAACTTTACCTTAGAAATGAAAACAGCGTAACTTAAACATTTGTATTCTCATATTAATCTGAAAAAAAAAAAACAGAAAAGAAAAAATGTAAATAAATAAAAAGCAAACATTTATTGGCACTGAGTTTTTCTCAGAAAAGCATTGGGTCCTCAATGTACAAATATAAAGAAGTCTAAACCGGAAATAGGTGAGTCTTTCTTGAAAAATTGATTCCTCACATTCTTTGAGGGAAAGAAAATGTTGAATTCCTTGAATTGCCTAACAGAATCTGAAAAGAACTGCAATATTGGGTAAATTTTGACCTTTTGTTGGTTTTCTGTGGATGTTGCTTGTAATAATCAGACACCAGGGCTGTGGCCTGCCTTCATGGAAATGTGACTGCCTTCCTTCCAGCTTTATTTTGTCCTCTTCACACACTGATTCTTCATTGTTCTCTATATTTTCCCTTATCCTGAGACTTCTGGGCCCTTCCGAATGATTTAATTGTATATTAACACCTTCTTCACCATCCATTTATATTTCTCCATTTCTTCTCCATTGCCTGGTGTAGCTCCCATTCTGTTGGGATCTCTCCTTAAATCTTCTAGACATGCCAATCACCTTCCCCATTTGTCTGTATAAATCAGGTCATACTGACTATTTTACATTATAGAACTTTAGGCAATTTATATTTTCATTTAATTTTTAGGCAATTTTTAGGCAATTTATATTTTCATTTAATTTTTAGGCAATTTATATTTTCATTTAATTTTATTTTCATAGATTTTATTTTCTTATAGTCAATTATAATACACAGTATTAGTTGTCTTTGCATTGAGCATATCTTTTTTTCCATAGAAAGTGAATTGTCACATTTCTGAAAGCTACCAACCAGTTAGTTCTCATGGTACTCTATCTTCACATTTCTTAAAGCCACAAAGCATTTTAAAAGGTTATGAAATTTCTCTGCTATAAGCTTTAACAAAATAACATTGACTGGAAAAAATAAAGCCATAGAGGATTGGATATGCACTATAATGTTAGGGTTTTTTTTTTTATCTGTATGATATAATTTGAGAGGGAAAATATACAAAGTCTTATAGCTTGCTATAGTTATAATATTATGTTTAAAAGTTTTGAAATTTCTTTGATACGTAGATAATATCCAGATAATTTATTAATTTTTAAAAAAGAAACAAAACTATCTAAAATAACCGACCAATTAACAGTTCCAGTAGACATGTGAAAGAAAATATTATTGCTGATAATAATAATGGTTATTAAAATCATCTAACCTAACAGTTTTACTACTATACACATATAACAAAGAAATCCAGAGTAGTTTCTGTGGTTAGACAAATAGGTAGAAGGTTAATTTAAAAAATCTGCAATGGGCGTGTATTCACTTGAGACCTTTGAGAAACAGGCACGAAGGTGGGGTCAGAAGTTAATGGCAAAAGGCATTTCTTGGTGGAAATTTACCTTGGAAGGAAAAAGGGGAGAGAACCCGAGGAGCTGGAAGAAATGGTGACATTTACCAGAAAGCCATAAAAGTATGACACCGGAGAAGAGAGTGAAGGAGGAGGTAAGGTAAATGTATTCTTGGAGCAAAGAAGAATTCCGGTTTGGCTGGGTTGAAGTTGCTTATCAGCTCCGAGAAATGGGCCTGCCTTGGATCATTGTCACATTCACTCATTCCTAAAGACCTGCTCAAGGGGAGTGTGACCTCTGTGTCAACCCAGAGGTGGGTTCAACACAGTGGCTGGGATCCTCATCACCTCTGCTCCCCCAAGAAGAACTCAGTGGTGGTGCATCTTCATGGCTGCCTGAGGCTACCTCTCACCTTTCATTGTCCTGGATCAGTGAGACATCTCTGATTTTTCATATATCCTGGAAAGATGAAGGTGAACAAATCAAAAACAAAATGGTGACAGTCAAAGCCTACTTGGAGAATTGAAGTTATATGAAATAATCCCATGACCAAAAAAAGGGGTTATCAAGAACTCCAAGGCTGACCATACAATGGTTTACATGGGCAGCAGGTAGCCGTGTGCTATTCTGGAGCCAAGAGTGAAAGAGATTTATGATGATATTGAATTAAGATTATGTGAATGAACTTATTTTACTTATAGAAAATGGAATTTCAACAAATAGAAATTGAGTGATTATTGCCATTGTTAGGCAGCTTTTAATGTATCCATAATAAATGTAATGCAGACCTAACTCATCTACTGAGGAGTAATCTTATTTTAAATAGTTTTTCTCTAGCCACCTAGTGGAAGACAAGTCCTCTTTTTATTCATTTAGCTGTGATTTGGGGGCAGTCAAAAGAGATAGAAGTAGGAGTAGGGCAGGAAAGGGGAGCAAAAAGCCCAACATCAGTTCTAGAGTTAAGTGGAACTCTGTATCCCTAGTAAGTGGTAGTGAAATGGATCTCCAGTCCTGAATGATTCTTCACAGTTACACAAAGAAGAGCACTAGGTACTTATTATACCGAACGCACTAACTGAGCATTCTTTCCTGTTGAATTGAATTTGCTGCCACAATGTGAACACCAGGACCCAGTGTTATGTTCAAAGGTTTAATTATTTTTATAAAAGATACCAAAACATCTGTGCTCTGCCATTTTGCATTATACTAATTTAAGATGACAGCTTCTTTAACGAGATACATTCTTTTTTGTTTTACTTGCATACCGTGTTCTCATGGTGATTATTGTAGACATTATTTCACCTGGGGTGGTCCACAATCATTTAACACCTTATATCACATTGGGATTTCTGGGTAATGATTCATTAATTAGGTGGACAGAAGAGAAATGTGCTTGTATCAGTGGCAAGAAGCCAAGGCCTGTTCCTTCCAGGTGTTCAGAGTTGCTAGAACCTTATCCATCTTCAGAGAATGACTAGTAAAGGTTCAAGAGAGGAGAACACTGTTACAAAAGAATGCTATTTCAAATAATCCTTTAAAAAATTTATTCATTCAGCTAAAAAAAATTTAAAATAAATCTCCCCAAGAGTTACTAAGCAACAATCTTGGAATGTTTCCACTTTTAAGTTGATACAGCTTCCTGAAAAGTCCAGTAAATGTTTTGAGAGATCTCATATCAGGGTCATTTTATTACATTTCAGGACCTAATAGTAACATAGATACTCATAAAATATACCAGAACTGATATTCATTTGGAGAAAATTAGAGAGCCTTTTATGTGTAGGGAATGAAATTCTTTGAATAAGCCATAGATTCACTGGTATGTTTCTCTTTACGGGGGCATTTTATATGTCTCAACTTGTATGTTTTTTTTTAACTATCAATGTCTGTGATGTTTTGAATCAATTTTTTTGAAGTTCAGTAAAACAGTTTAGTTTATAATGATTCATTTTCTATAAAGTGTTCTTTGAAGACATATCTTTCTAAAATAAGGCTTATATTTTATGGAAGGTGGAGATAACCATGCAAAAAGTGAAAAATTAGAATGTAGTCTGAAATGGTCTGCAAAAATAAAAATTGGCAGATTATGTATCATGTAAATATAGTCTAAGTCATAAACCTTACTAAAACAAGTCTTTACGAAATCAAGTTAAGTTGCATATAACTTTTAGCCATTGGGAACATAACTTTCACTATAAACCCCTGCTATCATTTGTATATTTGTTCCCCCAAACCTCATATTGAAATTTGATTCGAGTGTTGGAGGGAACCTTCATGAGTAGCTTTGAGCAGTCATCCTGTTACTGAGTTCCACTGAGAGCTGATTGTTAAAAGAGACTCCCCCATCTGTTTCCATTTCCACTCTTGGCCCGTGGTTTGTACATGCTGGCTCCCTTTGCCTTCTGCCATGAATAGAAGTTTCCCAAGGCCCTTATCAGATGCAGTTGTGGGTGCCATGCTTCTTGCACAGCCTGCAAAACTGGGAGCCGAATGAACCTCTTTTCTTTGTAAATAACCCAGCCTCAGGTCTTCCTTTATTGCTACAGCAGCAGACCTAATGCAGACTGGCCCTGTCATAGCAGAACCGACCCAGACATTTTGAATATGAGAGGGACATAAACGCTTAGATTTTTAAGAAATATGTTTAATTTCTGTGCTTTACATTTAAAACAAAATAAAATAACATGTTATTTAAATTCTACTCTGATTAGACATTGATTCTTAAATATTGTAAATGAAACAAATAATTGGAAAATGACTAACACTAAAGCCCAAATGTGTACTCTGCCACTTCGGTTGTTGATTCTATAGGATTTGAAACAGGAATGTGTGTTATTGTTGGCTTTATTTTGTGTTTTTACCTTTACTATGTTTTGTTTAGCCTTCAGAATAAAAACTCTGAAGAATTAGCAGTTCCTTGCCACATCACATGTCTCCCCCAGGTATTTGAAGATAAAATGTCTCAAAATTTTATGGCTCTCTATTTTCAGCATTCACCAATTATATTATGAGTTGTAATTTTTTTACTGATGAAAAAGTGATATGAAATAGCCATGGTGTTTATAAATAAAACTTCTAATGTCCTCTTTTTTTTTTCAAATACCGATTTTTTAAATTAAATTAAATTTTATTAAATTAAATTAATTTAATTTTTTAAATTAAAACACATAGATCATGTATACATTAATGCATTTATGGGGTACAATGTGCTGATTTCATATAGAATTAGGAATGCTTACATCACACTGGTTAATATAAACCTCATCTCATTTACTTAATTATTGTGTTAAGACATTTATACTCTATACTAATAGACCCGACTTGTACCCTTGCATTATTCACCATAGGTGTGATCCCACCATTCACCCTCCCTTGATCTGACCTCCCTCTCCCCTTCCATTCCCCCCTCCTTCTCTCCTTTATCTTGGGCCATAGTTGTGATCTATTCTTCATATGAAAGTGTGAGTGAGTGACAATTGGTTTCATAATGGTACCTTGTACATTGGATATTTTTTCTTCCATTCTTGAGATACTTATTAAGTAAGATATGTTCCAGCTCCATCCATGTTAAGGTAAAAGAGGTTAAGTATCCATCTTTTATAAGGCTTCATAATATTCTGTGGTATGCATATACCACAATTTATTAATCCATTCATGGGTTGATGGGCACTTGGGCTGCTTCCATGACTTGGCTATTATGAATTGAGCTGCCAAGAACAATCTGGTGCAAATACCTTTGTTATAAAGTGATTTTGGGTCTTTTGGATAACTCCTAGTAAAGGAATTACAGGATTGAATGGCATTTCTACTTTTAGATCCCTGAGTATTCTCCATATTTCTTTCCAAAAGGGATGTATTAGCTTGCACTCCCACCAGCAGTGCAGAAGTGTTCCCTTTTCTCCATATCCATGCCAACATCTGTCATTTTGGGACTTGGTTGTGTAAGCCACTCTTACTGGAGTAAGGTGATATCTCAAAGTGGTTTTGATTTGCATTTCTCTGATAATTAAAGATGATGAGCATTTTTTTCATGTGTCTATAGGCCATGTGCCTATCTTCTTTAGAGACACTTCTGTCCAAGTCCCTTGCCCACAATGAAATGGGATTGCTTGTTGTTTTCTTATTAATAAGTTTGAATTCTCTGTGGATTCTTGTTATCAAACCTTTGTCAGAAGCATAACCTGCAAATATCCTGTGCCATTCTGAGGGCTGTCTGCTTGCTTTACTCACTGTGTTCTTGGCTGTGCAGAAGCTTTTTAGTTTGACTAGATACCAGTAATGTATTTTTGGTGTTGCTTCAATCGCCCAGGGAGTCCTCCTCATAAAGTAATCTCCCAGGTCAATTTCTTCATGTGTTCCTCCTGCATTCTCTCCAAGAATCTTTATAGTTTCATGCCTTAAGTTTAAATCTTTTATCCAGTGAGAGTCAATTTTTGTTAATGGTGAAAGGCGTGGTTCCAGTCTTTGAAATAGAAATCATATTTGTCTTTTAAAGCATTTCTGTTCTTTCCTTTTGAAGAAGAGGTTTTTGTTTGTTTTTTTGTCAAGACAGAGCCTCACTAGGGCTGAATGCCAGGATGTAATAATCCACAGAAACTTCAAACTCTTGGGACCAAGCGATCCTGTTGCCGCAGCCTCCCAAGAGCTGGGGCTAAAAGCACTGGCCACAACACTTGGCTAGTTTTCTATTCTTAGTAGAGATACAGACTTTCTCTTGCTCAGACTTGTCTCAAACTCCTGACCTCAAGCAATCCCCGCACCCCCGTTTTGGTCTCCGAGAGTGATGGGATTACAGAGGTGAGCTACTGCGCCCGGCCAAGAGTTCTAATTTTATATTATCAGTTTTATTTTAAAACTGTGCCACAGTATTGTCTTGTTTTAAAATTTCTGGTTGAAGAGATACCTGGATGAAATTATCTTTGCCTAATGAAACACATCTTGAAATCAAAGTAAACAAGTGGTGCTCCTCAGATATATTCTGCATTAGAACCTGTGGAAGCAGAAATTTTTCCAAAGATAACAGAGCATTTCAGAGATCCAAAAAAGGAAAAGGAACTCAAGGTTAGGGTAAATAAGAACTTGTTTTTTTGAGAGAAAAGCACAGTAATTCTTTTATACTTTGCCACATATTAATTAATTAATATTTGATGAATTTTCACTAGGTCCCAGGCACTGTGTAGGCATATATTTTCTCTAGTAGTAAAACTGAGAATAAGAATATGTCTTTAATGTTCATATTATAGATGATTAAATGACACAATAAATATAAAACTCAAAGGTATACATTTTTAAGTGTAGCATTAAGATACATTATTTCTATATATGTCTTGGAAATTGAACTGTTTTCCATAGAAACATACTGCTTTATTCATTAACATTTAAGAATAAAATTTGCAATTTATTTTCTTGAAGTGACATTCCTTTTTCAGTATTATGAAATATCTATCACTTATTACTGAAATAATACTAATTTTGCCAAAAAAAAAGAAGAATAAAGACAGAGGATTGACACTGACATTACTTGACTTCACAAGATACTATAACATACAATAATCAAGACAATGTGATAGATACTAGTGAAAGAATAGAAATAGAAAAAAGTTGGCAATGGAACAAAACATAACCCAGAAATAAACCCACATAGAGTCAAATAAACTTTGGCACAGAAATAAAAGTAACACAATGAAGAAAAGATAGTCTTTGTAACAAAACAGTGCTGGAGAAAACTGGATGTACACAGGTTAAAAAAAGGAATCTAGGGTGGCGCCTGTGGCTCAAGGAGTAGGGCACAGGCCTCATATACCGGGGGTGGCAGGTTCAGACCTGGCTCTGGCCAAAAATTGCAAAAAAAAAAAAGAGAGAGAGAAAAGCAAGAAAGGAATCTAGACACAGATCTTATACCTCTCACAAAAATTAATTCAAACTGGGTTTTCAACCTAAATGTAAAACACAAAGTTATAAAACCCATAGATGATAATATAGAAGAAAATGAAGATAACATTTTTTTTCCATGAATCGGGGTCTCACTGTCACTCAGGTGAGTCTCAAACTCCTGAGCTCAAGCAATTCTCCCTCCTCAGCCTCCCACAGTGCTGAGATTACAGGCGTGAGCCACTGCTAAAAATGAAGATAACTTTTAGCTTGAGGATGACTTTGTTGATGTAACACCAAGGCATGAACGTTGAAAGAATCAATAAGCTGGACTTTTTTAAAATTAAAAATGTGTATTCTTGACATTGTCAAGAAAATGAAAATCAATGACTGGGAGAAATGTTTACAAATTATATATCTGATAAAGACCTTTTTCCAAAATATGTGAAGGATTCTTAAAACTCAATAATAAGAAAAAAATCAATTCAAGAATGAGCCACTGACCTTAATTGGCACTTCACTAAAGAATATATACAAATGAGAAATAAACATTAAAAAAACTATCTCAGATTATATCTCATAAGGGAAATGCAAATTAAAACAACAATAAATACCACTATATACCTATTATGATGATCAAAATCTGGAACATGATAACATCAACTGTTGGTGAGGATGTGGAGCCGCTGAAACTCTCATTTATTGCTTGGGGGAATGCAAGATAAGACAGTTTGGAGGACAGTTTGGTGATTTCTTAGAAAACTAAAAATAATCTTACCATAAAATCTGGCAGTTAACTTTTGTCTTTGGTATTTACCCAAAGGAATTTGAAACTTGTGTTCACAAAAGAGCTTGCTTTAGAGCAGTTTTATTTATAACTGTCAAAAGTTGAAAGCAGCTAAGATGTTCTTCAGTTGATGAATGAATAAGAAATCATGGTATATCCACCCAATGGAATACTATTTAGAGCTAAAAAGAAATGAGTTATGGGGCGGCGCCTGTGGCTCAGTGAGTAGGGCACTGTCCCCATATGCTGAGGGTGGCGGGTTCAAACCCAGCCCTGGCCAAACTACAACAAAAAAATAGCCGGGCGTTGTGGAGGGCGCCTGTAGTCCCAGCTGCTCAGGAGGCTGAGGCAAGAGAATCGCGTAAGCCCAGGAGTAAGAGGTTGCTGTGAGCTGTGTGACGCCACGGCACTCTACCGGAGGGCGGTACAGTGAGACTCTGTCTCTACAAAAAAAAAAAAAAAAAAGAAATGAGTTATCAAGCCATGAAAAGATATGGAGGAACTTTAAATTCACATTACCAGTGAAAGAAGCCTATCTGAAAGGGCTACATAGTGTATGTTTCTAACTTACTATATGAAATTTTGAAAGAGGTGAAATTTTGAAGTCAATAAAACTATCAGTGGTTTCTAGGGATTAGGGGAGAAGTTTGTGATGAATAGGCAGAGCATAAAGGATTTTTAGGGCAGTGAAATGACTTATTCTACATATAGGGTAGATACATGTCATCCATTTGTCCAAACCCATAAAATGTTCAACACCAAGAGTGAACCTTACTGCAAACTATGAAATCTCGGTGATAATATTATGTCAAATGTGGGTTCATCAATTGTAACACATGTACCACTTTGGGATATGTTGATAAGGCTGGAGGCTGTGCATATGTTAGGATAGGGGATATTATGGAAATATCTGTACCTTGTATGTAATATTGCTGTGAACATAAAACTGCTCTAAAAAATACAGTCTATTTGAAAAAAGTTAAGACTCTCTGATGAATTTGGCATGAAATTCCTACTGGAGTAACTTTTAAAAATATATATATATATTATAGGACTAAAATTATATTTTTTCTGAGAATCAACCCTGAAAAGTGCATTTAAATGAATAGTTTCACTTGGGTTACATGACAGGCTACAGGAACAGAATGAAAATGGACCATGCTTTGTTTCATAATAGATGAACCAGTTACTAGGAGTAGGCAATAGAAGAAGATACATTTTAAACTCACTACTTAACTCTGGCTAGAATGCACTCTCACCATCACAGATATTTAAATTTTTAATGTGCACAATACTTATTATTAGTTACTCTTTCTCCTAACATGGTTGGGCTAACATGGTTAGCTCTTATTTAATAGCGTAGATTATTTTATAACAGACAGATCAATGCTTTATCACTATTTTCCATTCACCTTCATCATCCACATCTTTGAGCTTGCATTACTTTTTGGTTTATTATGTTGTTTTTTTAAAATATAAACAAGGGTGGGACAATTTTTAAAGTAAATAAATAGTTTACTACTATTCCTCTTGGTGCCCTTTGCCTCTTTAGATATTCCTATACCTGGATTTTTTTTTTTTTTTTGTAGTTTTTGGCCAGGGCCAGGTTTGAACCCACCACCTCTGGTATACAGGGCTGGCGCTGTACTCACTGAGCCACAGGCACTGCCCGTGTTATATCTGGCTTTTACCGAGCTATGAAGTTCATATTGCTAGAGTCCTTTCTTTTGCAGGTGTGTCATAGTTTTTCCTCCATCGTGCACATTGAATTACCTTATAAGATCTTTATTTAAATATCTCAAAGGCCTTGACATATCCATATGTCTCAGACTAAACCCATTACCAAGTGTCTGTTTTTCCCAATTATTTCCTATTTGGATTTGTAGCCCAACCACAATATCTCTAGTTATAAAACAAAACTATTGAAAATCATATAGTTTAGCAAGGGCACCGGCTTCTAAGGAAGTTGCCACAACTAATAAACCCCTCAGTCATAATGGCTTAATCCAATAGAGTTTATTTATTTCTCACTCATTAGAGTCAAAAGTAGATATTCCTGGTTGGTAGCTTTCCTGCAAGTATCGACTCAGAAATACAGATTTCTTTCATCTTTCTTCTCCATTTTGATTTTTGGCTCCCAGAATCACTAAGAGGTAACCTCCATTTAGTAGTCAACAAGAGTAGAAATAATAGAGATTTGTTCTTCAGAAGATTTTATGTACCAAGTCTAGAAGGGCATACATGTTTTCTTGCCATATTGAGAGTTGTGTGTGTCTATATGGTCAATTGTGCACCAGGAAAGGAAAAAGAAATGTGTTTTGATTAATAAATACAGATGTGTGCTTCATCTAGAGTGTCTTCTTCAAGATCTTTCCGTCCCATTTCAAAATGTCTTCATCATATCTTTAGCTATGGTTTCTTTTTTTTTCCCTGCTCTCTTTTTCTCTCTTTCTTTTCCAGAATAATTATAATGATTTATAATAGGTCTGTAAATGGAATGGTAATAATGTCAAAATTTTAACATTTTGTTAAGGAATAAAGATGGTTCCTGTGACATTTATGGCCTATAATAATATTTAAGAACTAGCAGGTATTCATCATCATCATTGTTATCATCTTCCCCATCATCCAGTTCTTATGTAGAACAGGAGATGTTAAAGACAATGTGCTCATAATTGTATCAACAGTACTTGTTTTATAAGATGTAAAGAAATTTTTTCACAGTGGACACAACATGATGACAGCATAAAAGTCAGAAAGAGTGTTATTTACAGGTCTGAATGAGAAAAGGCAGCCAAGTCTAGGGGCTTGCACGAGGAGCTTGGGTAGGAGCAGCTTAAATAGAACATGAGGGATTGGTAATCTAGCCCTTAAGGTCTTTCAGTTAACTGGCTAATTGGAGTAATTTTATAAGCTCTGCTATATAGGGGTTCCCTCTAATTTTCTGGTACGTGGCCTGGGGTGAATAAGGCAGGCGCATAGCAACCCTGAATGTGAGGAACTGATGGGGAAGTGTTATTGTGTGGATTTCATCTGCTGTTCAAAACAGAACTTCTAGACTTCTAGCAAGGGTCTCAAAACAGCATTTAAAAAACAAAAACAAGCTATGTTTCTGTAACTGGCAGAGTACTTGGTAAAAATAAATACCTATTTTATAATATATTGGGAATAATATCCACCATGATGTTTTAGATTTTGTGCTTAGTAGTTTGTTCAGCTTTGGTTATTCTAACATCAGTAATGAATTTGACTAGATATTACAAATGCCTTTTTATTATAATTCTATTAGAAGACATAGATATATTTATTCATGTGTTTAATTTTCAGTGACCTATAAAAACTCCAGAAATTTTTGAAATAATGAATTTTCAGATGTGACCATACATAGGTTCATGTTCTTTTTTATCATGTCGGGCAATATCTCTAAATTTTCACCCACATCTTTTGATGGAAGGAACATCATAATGCAAAGCTGTCCTTCTTATTAGTAGCACTCATTTTATAAATTGCCATCCAAAAATATCTATCCTAAGCTTTAATTTACCACACATTTTCATTAGCAGTGGAAAAATAGTCACTTTTTTCTGGTCTCAACATCTGTGAAATGTAACCAACATTCAAGAAGAAAATTAAGAGTGCTTTGTTTTGGGGAGCTTTGGTGTGTGTGAATCATGCATCCCTGTTTCGACTATTTTTCATTTGTAGTCATTTGGGATGCCTTGTACAATTCCATCTGCAATACAGAGCTGGCATGGTGCTCTCCTTGGAATCAATATGTATTCCTATTATGTCTTCTTCATCTTTATAGGAGAAAGAGAGAAAACCATTTCCATCTCTCCTAATGCCAGACACCTGCTCCAATTAGCTGGTTTAGTTCATACCATTCAGTCATTTCCAGGATTATTATAAACTTACATGGGGAACAATTTTGGCAAAAGATAGGCTTTCATTTCAAGTGCTTGCTTCTGGTTTCACCTCTGTGTCTTTCACTCCCCAATTGCTGCCAGCCTTTCCCTTTGATTTTCATCCATTTTTTTCCCTGATAATTTATGCTACTGAGTTACTTACTCTGATGTTATAATGAACTCATCTAAAAATTTCTTTGGTTCTCATATGATGTAGTCTCTTTTGTGGTGCATAATGAGATTGAACTGGAAAGATTTTGGTTAGATTATATTCAAGTAAACCTTGATACTCCTCAGGCATTCACAAAATTTATCAACACCAGTCTGAGTTTGGCGATCATCTTATCAGTATCTATATCTATATGGTGTGTTTCTGTAAACACCTTTCACATCCATAGATTTATTTTACCTTCCACAAAATCTTACCTGTGAAGCAGGTCACATGTACTTACTCCCGTTTTATAGATCAGAACTGAGGCTGATTTATAGGATAAAAGAGGATAAAAGAGCTACTGAAAGGTCATGGTGCTTTGTCTATTACTATCATCACAGATTTATGCATAAATCTTCAATATCTTAAGAAATATGAAATGACTGTGAAGAATAAGGTTTTTTTTTTAAATAATAGTGTAATATGTTTCAATAAATGTCAGAAGAATTAATCTGGGATAATCATAATTCCAATTGATTCTCAACATTCCTACTCCCTTTCCCCCAAACAATAAAACAAAAAAATACTATTTTCAGGATATTTTTCTAGTGTCTTTGATTGATAGTAAATAAATAAAAGTCCTTCAACTTATAATAAAAAAAATCACAAAATATAATCTATATATGTGTTCTCAGACTAGTAAATTCCAACCTTTTGTGCTTCTTTGGAATTAAAAACTGAAGATGCTATAAAGAAATTGAAATAATACTATTTATTATAATTCATATTACCTGTGAATTAATGTCACTGTTAATACATTTTACTTCTATACTACTTATGATGATATAATTTATTTATATATTTGATATAATATTCTTTTTGAACAAATCTGTCCTCTACATAACTATAATCACATAAAGCCACAAATTTTTAAATGTATAATTTAATAGAATCTCTATAATTATAAGAGCTATTATCAGGAGTACACGATTATTTGGGTGAACACTTGAAAGAGAAGAATAACCTTATTCACTCTGAAGGTTTTCTTATTCATTGTTCCTACAAAACATAATCAATTTCTTCCCCCAAATATCTAAGAAGTAAAATGTGTGTGGAAAATTTAGCCTTGTTTATTGTGCACTATTGTAATATCACAATAATCACAATTACTATGATAATCCCTACTTAGGTCCTTAGTGCTCCACTAAGCAAGCTCTACAACAAACTTACAGATGGTATGGGTCAGTTAGTATTTGTGTCAGTAACTTCCAAAGAAAAGCCAATATTCTTGAGAATTTCATGTAATGGTTTATCCTAAACATTGTTTTCACCACTGAATACACGTATAAAGGACTATCAGGAGTTCATGGAAACATGGTTACTTAGCATCCCTATGGTTGTTCTGATCTTCATTGAAAGTTTTGGCTTCATTAAAAATAAAATATCAGCCCAGGATTATTTGTCTTGTCTATATTATTTTAGTGTGAAAAGTTTTCCTGTATTTTAGAAAAATCTCCCTTATCCAGCTTATTACATTTATTCTAGTCAGTGATAAAACACAGCAGACAACAAAAATTCCCAAACAGGAAGGCCTTCCTTCTTTTTAGGATGTTCTAATAGTTTTCTGAGGTTGTCATAAAAAAGTACAATAGGCAGGCAGGATGGCTCGAACCACTGGTTTTCAACCATTCTGGCACCAGGGACCAGTTTCATGGAAGGCAATTTATCCATAAACTGGGGTGGGGAGGATGGATTCCAGATGACTCAAGTGTGTTACCTCTCCATCTCAGATCATCAGGCTTTAGATTCTTAGGTTGCAACCTAGTTCCCTCACATGTGCAGTTTACAGTAGGGTTCACAATCCTTTGAGAATCTAAAGATCTAATGCAGCTGCTTAGCTGGAAGGAGGAAAGCTTAGGCGGTGATGTGAGCAATAGGCAACAGCTATAAAGACAGATGAAGCTTTACTCCCCCAACTCACCTCCTGCTGGGTGGCCTGGTTCCTAACAGGCCAGGGACCTCAGTACAAATTGAAGCCCAGGAGATGGGGATTGAGGGCCTAAACAATAGGAAGTTATTGTTTTACAAATCTGGAAGCCAGATTCCAATATCAAGTTGTGGTCTGAAGTGTTGACTCCTTGTGAGGCTCATTTCCATACAATGGTCATCTTCTTATGTCCTTAAGTGAACTTTTCTCTGTGTATATCTTTGTCAAAATTTTTTCTTCTTATTAGGATACAAGTCATATTGGATTAGGCCCCACTCGAAAGACCTCATTTTAATTTAATTATCTCTTTTAAATGTCCTATATAGATGCAGTCACATTCTGAGGTACTAGAGGTTAGGACTTCAGCATATACATTTTGAGTAACACAATGCATCCCAAAGCAGATGCCAGTGCTCATCGACCAATAAAAACATCAGGAATCCATCTATTCAAGGAATTTCTCAAGACATCATCTTGTCTTCCCCTGAAATAAGTAACTAATTTATTCCTTGGCATTATATTTGGAAACTTTAAACATCATCATCATAGAATTTTATTAGTTACGGTGATCATATGGTATATTAATTGTACATTTGTACGGAACTCTTTGGTGGCTATGTTCTGCACTGCACATCATACAAGCTAGAAGAGTTCTCAAGTACATTGCAAAATGAAAGTCTTGCATATTTAAAAAGCCTATATTTCTCTAACTCTGAATGCTTTTACCTTTTTTCCTTGGAAAGCTGATTATGCCTAATTTCCTTAGTAGAATCAAAGTAATAGATTCTGAACTCTCTCAACATTTAAAAATGTGTATGTATGTGTGCATGTTTTGACTAAAATTTTCCCTGTATAAGCTATTTAGTTTGCTTTTCATTCTCACTGGTCTCATAAAAATGACAAAGCTAGTCTTCTTACCCACTCCTTTCAAGAGAATAACAGCTTTCTGCCTGACTATATTTAGACATTTACAATCTTCTAAATGAGGCCTCTAATCTTCAGGAGTTCATGAAGTACTCTTCTTGCTTATTTTAAATATTCTCCTATTGTACACTCCATCTTCTTAATGTGTTTGTAGAGAAGCACACAATTTTTTCGTGCTAAGCAATTATTCATACACCCAATATTTCTTCTCATAGTCTTAAAATGAAAATACTTATACCTTTTTATTTTGAAAAGAGTAAGAAAAAATTCTCTTATCTTTTATTTCTCCTATCAGAGTTTAACCTGCTGAAATAACAATTTCAGTCTTTTTCTTTGTATTTCAGGTTATAAATTTCTAAAAATTTATTCTTAATAATCAGCAATGTTGATCAAAGTATTTAATCATTCTCTTTATTAAGCAAACCATAGTTCCATTAAAATGAGGACAATAAACTTTGAAGCATAATAGGAGTGGTATTTGTTTATCATATATTTGCTTGTTGCTTGGGTAGTTTGTGTTTTACTACAGCATAATTCTTAGTCTAGTACATTGAAATAGATATAAACATATCAGAAAGCCACCAAATCAAGGAAATAATAATTTTATGATAAACCTCCTAACACATACAAATTATTTTCTGATAAATCTCCTAACACATATAAAATTAGTAGAAATTAAGTCCAAATTATTACTTCCCCAAAGCACCTATAACATTCAGTGAATACCACTATAATAATTTTAAATTATCAACTTATGTTTTTTATTATACAGATCAGTTCTCATCCATAAATTGGCCATAAAAAGCTTTCCTTGGGGTAAAGTTTCGTCATTGAGCTTCCTATATTCCTTCCTCTTCAGCAGCACTCTAATGCCCGCAGCAAAGATGCTAAGAAATGGATCCTCACAGATTATTTTCGCTGCATTTATCAATTGACATCTTCATACTCCCTGGGGTATCATTTGATTCTGGATGGGTTCATGACATCTTTGTGTTTCCATGATAATTTTTCTTATTTTCATAATTATTATAAAAATTCATATTAGAAGTAGAAATGTTTTTGCCACATCCTCCAGTTAGATAGATCATGTTGGCTATGAATTACACTGGCATCAAACTTCTCTTGCCATAGTCTTGCTTTATTGAGCTTCCTAATACTGACATGTTGTTTTTAGAACTGAAAACCTGAAAAGTCAGAGCAGATGCCAAGCAACTGGCTTTGTGAAATGCCATACTACAGAGTTCCTACTGATTTGGGCAGTATTATCCAAGCAATGACATTTGTATAACAATTTACATTTGGTAACAACTGTAGTTTTGTCACCCTTTCTTATCACAATTGAAGAAAATGCATCTTAATTCATTGAAAGGGCCTATTTAATGATCCTATATATGGTAGAGAAGAGCCAAGATTTGAGAAAATATCTTCTGGCTCTTTGTAGCCAGATAATTGAAGCAATCGTGGGAAAGATGGAAGTGTAATTAATGTTGTTAGTGAAGAATGATTTTCCACTATGCTGTCTTAACAACTTAGTCTTAAATATATCACATGTAATGACAATAACAATAACAAGGCCCTAACATGTAAATTATGCCTTCTTAATCTCATTCTCATAAAAGAGGCCAACTGATGACATGAGAAAGAACTTGGGCCAGTTTTCACAAAATAATGGCCTCTTGGTCAAGGTTGAGAGGCAATATTCCAAGGTATTAACTTCCAAGGATAGTATTAAATTACTAGTATGGCTCAGTGCACTATTCAACTTTCAAAATTCATTGTCAAATGAAATTGGTACAGTGTCAAAAACCATCAAAACCCTAACACAACAATTTCTCCCTAGAGATACATTCTGTAACTATTAGAAGGTACTTTTAAGGTTTATTGATTTGGAGGTAGGAAGCACAGCTAGATAGGCGAGATGACAGAGATGAAGTGTGTTTCTCAGACAAGAAAAACATGTCCCCAAGTTAGGGATCATATAAATATGAAAACAGAACATCAGTTAATTGCCATCTATTCTGCTTTCACAGCTGTATTTGCGCCAGATTATAAATACCCAAAAGACACAAATATTGCTTCTCAAGATGCTGGCACCAATATAGTATTGGCTTTCTATCTGATAGGAAAATTAGGATGATAGGTTTAAAAGGCCAGGCACTCAATATCATATCAAGTTCAGCATTTAGAAGTTGACCAAGTTTCCATTTTCGTTTTATCTTTATATTTTATCTTCTGTTAGTATAGGACCTCTATAATGCATTTCTGGGTAAAAGTGCCTTTTGAATGAATTTTTTTCATTGCTAGAATTATTAACAAAATATAGCACTCATTTACAGTACTATAAAGAGGGCTAATAGAGGTAAAATGTGTTTTAAAATAATCTTTAGGTATATTCTAATGGATTTCAATCAGTTTTGAATAGTGTTACTTCAAAAATAGTTGATCATACTTGGACTCTATATTAAAAATGGCAAATGAAAGAATGACTTAAAAGCTATAAAACAGATAATCACATTCTAATTCCTGAACCCCCATCATACATGTACCACTAAATTTTAACATTGGGTGATATTTTTAAATCTGAACTCATTATGTGTATATTCTGATAACATTCAGAATGTTATCAGAATATAACAATGAATCTGCTTTGTTATTTTACATATTTCTAGTTTTAAATAAAAAGAGTGTTTATAATTCTCAGATATGAGGAAAAGATTCTGTCTACTAAGTTAGAGTAAATGCTCTTTGAGGGTTTTCAATGAACATTCGAATTTTGTCAATATTTCCAAGAATTTTTCATGCCATCATAAAAAAACGAGGTTCATAGCTCTTGTAAGGTTTTCAAAAGATTTTGTAGCCCTATCACATTCATTACAACAACTTTGAAAGATAATAGATGATGCCAAGCATCACTCCTATTACCTCTGTTGTTGTAAACATCACAACTAATCTGTAAAAACATTAAGAAATCAAATGATGAAGTATTATTATGTATAGAAAACCTAACATTCCACAGGATATTTAAATCCTAATTGACCAACCCTACAAAGAACTGTAGTGTAACAAGTGAGTATAAAAAATAATGAACATAACAATCAATATTTTTTTATGATACAAAGACTAATTAGAAATATATATAATGGGAAACCCCTGCATTCACACTAGCAAATATAGTCATAAGATAATTGAATGACTATTCAATGACTATTTCCTTCATATATGAAGGAAAAAAATATATCAAATACATAAAAATAAGGAAATTAGCCATTTAATATATTATAGAATAGAAAGTTTGAACATTTGCAAAGTAATTTCTTTAAAAATAATGTGATTCTAATCTGAATGATAATTTTTTAATTACATTTTAGAAATTTGGAAAAGTGGTATTAAATTCCTCTGGAAAAATGTCAAATAGATGAAAAGAAAACAAGGAGCCATAATCCCACATCACACTAAAGAGATACAATAAGCAGAGAAAAATTTATGATTCAAGATTAATACCATTAGCACATATGATTAAGTAGGCATTAGGGTTAATTGCAAATGGAAATTTTAGGCAATAATATTGGTAGTCTTAATTAGTTATTTGAAAACATGTCTTGCTAAGGTATGTGAAAAATGACTACTGCACACAAATAAATAGTATTCCTATATGTTACTATTAAATAATTTAAAAAAAATAAAAATTATTAAACACACCTAAGTGTGGCAACAAAAATTTACAAAATATTTAAGACTAAAACTAGCAAAAAGTACATAAAATATGTAAGTTAAAAACAACAACACATTACCAACGGCCCTAAAAGATCTAAGATGGGGAGATGTATCAAAATGCCAGATTAAAAAAAGAATAATTGTACAGATGCCAGTTCACTTAAATAAGGTGTTTTACACACTTCTGAATAATTCCACCACAGGAATCTTTATGAAGCTAATTATATTTAAAAGAGAAAATTAAGATGAATATCCTAAATATTCGTTCAAAAAATGAATAAGTTAGACATCTTTCAAAAGAACAGAGATTATTGTAAAATGATAGGAATTAAGAGAGTAAGTGATTGGAACAGACAATTAAGAAAAATCCAGAACAGAATCCTACAAACTTCTTTCTGAAGTTTGAAATTGTACTTAATGATGAAGGTAAGATTGCAAAACAATAGGAAAATACTAAGTCATTCAATAAATGTCCTAAAAGTTGTTGAAACTAGACAGAAAATTCCAGATAAATTGATAATTAACTTTAATTCATCTATAATTATTTGTATCACTTAACATGCACAAATGTATATAGCGATTAAGGGGATCTTATATACCCAAATAACATAATTGATCAGAGAGATATAATATAGAAAAACAACTTCAGTTGCATCCCCTGTTGAATTATCTGAAAATGCTAACAACTGTGAATCCAAACCTGGATAAAGAAACAGAACATTGCCAACACACCAAGGATTTCCTTATGCCCCCCATGTTATTTTCTGTAACAATCTTTTTAAAGGGTAACCACTATACTAATTTTCTTTTTTTTTTTAAGACAGAGTCTAACTCTGTCACCCAGGCTAGAGTGCCGCGGCATCAGCCAAGCTCACAGCAACCTCAAACTCCTGGGTTCAAGTGATCCTCCTCCCTCAGCTTCCTGAGTAGCTGGGATTACAGGTGCATTCCATCATAGCCTGGCTAGTTTTTCTATTTTAGCAGATACAGCTTCACTCTTGGTCAAGCTGGTCTCAGACTCCTGAGCTCAAGGGATCCTACCCTTTCGGCCTCCCAGAGTGCTAGAATTATTGGTGTGAACTACCACTCCAAGCTCACTATTTTAACTTTCTAAGGGAAAGACTGGTTTTTACTTCAAACTTTATATTAATTAAACCTTTTCTGAATAAGTCATTCTTTTGTATCTGGATTCATTCATTTAATATTGTGTTTGAGAAGATTTATACACACCATTGGGATTTCTTAACATTGTTGTTACCATGTTCTCCAAATATATTACGAGGTTTTTGAGAGTCAGGATTGAGACTTTTACTTGGATAGCACCATAAATTCTGTGTACTCTATACCTTGACAGATGCTCAGTAAATCCTTTCAGAATAAATATTTTGACTCTTTGCTTCTCAAAACAATAATTTTGCTTAAAAATTTTCAAACCTTCCTGAGTAACTACACTAATGTATTCTTGCTTCACTCTGTAAACTACCATTGCCCATCTTCCCCAGAACTATTTACTTCTTTATAAATATTTTTACATGACCATGCAGGAACATTCACAACTTCCAACTGAATAGGGACAACTCCACATGTAAGGCCTGGTATGCTCTTTTTCGGTTCTATATTAATTGTAACTTAGCCACAGATACTCTTACAATTTACACAGATTAATTCTCAGGTAACATTGAATCACCTTTTATGTCATCTCTCCTTTCCATTACTGGAACAAATATGTAGATCATGTTCTTTATTATTCACACCATTCATCATCTTTAATTGAAATTTCTAGCTGGTTGATTAAAGGAAATTGGTATCTTGAACGAAAAAGGGTTATTCCTTATAGGTAATTTTACTTTCCTTTTTAGGGCCATTTTTAAAAGTTCACTCCAATTTTGGTTTATGGGCTTGATATATTCCTAGAGAAGTTTTTAATCTGTTGCTTCTTAAAATGCTTTAAAAAAGTCCCCGTTGAATATGTATTAGAAAGGAAAATTACAGAGAGCCAATGATAGGGGGTAATAAACCTACAACAAAACAGACTACAGTTTTTAAAGAAGAGGAAAATGAAAACCAAGTGTGCCTGATGGAGAATTATTTCCTTTTATTATTTTTTGCTCAAAGAAAAGATAGAAATGTTTAAAGTAAAAGGAAGACATTTTAGTTTACTGTGAACATAACAAACACCCTGCCCACAAGTCTGTTACGGCACAGATGAAGTTAGTTCAAAGTGACAGAGGGGAAAAGCACCATTAAGATTTCATAACTCTGCTCTCAAACTCACATTCCAAACACCTGGTGAACTTGCATATTTTAGGAAAGACAGAAAAAAACTTCCTAAAAGGAAATTGAAAAACTTCTGATTGCATACAGGTGTAGCAATCATATTATAAAAATTATGTGATTTTTAAAGCACACAAAATTCTTTAACTTTATTATTTAAATGATTTGGAATATTCTAAAAGCTCAAAAAGTTAGATAATAGAGGAAAAAGATATTCCTTCTTTGAATGATCTCTAATTTTTTTAGCACAACCTTGGAAATAACACAAATCTTGAGATTAAGGATCAAAGAGACAATATTTTCCTTTTGTTTATAAAATCTGGACAAGAAAATATATTTTAAGTTAGAGGAAATATATATAAATATATATGCTCATAATAACTACCCATCATATAAATCATATAAAGAATGCACAATTGTTAATGCTTATTTTATTAATGAGAAAAATCAATGCTTTTTGTTTTATCTGTTTTGTTTTGCTTAAACTTAGATTTATTCTATGATAATTAACAATGTTGGCATTAGTTACCTTCTGACAATGATCCGTATGAATGAAGCTTTTCTACATTTATACTGGGCCTAAAATTCAAAAGAATTATTTTTCATTTCTAATGTATTTACACTTTTTATTTATATGGGGGTAACTAATATCTGTGTTCCTTGAAATGGCTTAGAAATCCACATAGATTGGAACCTAAAGTAGCTGGAGTTCTTCCTACTAACTTATTTTCTCCCCAAATTAATATTTCAAAAACAAGAAAAATAACTTCCCTAAGTATTGATCGCCTGTTTGAATGTCAAATACAGTGAAGTTTCTGTCAAGACCTTTCTAGTCATATGCTTGCAAAAATTTACTTTTGTTCCAATTATTTCTTTTCTGTATTGCTTTACATTTCTTATTTCTACTATCTTTATATATTTGCAAACACTCATGAGGATTTTGTTTTGATTTGTTTTGTTTTGTTTTAAGACAGATAAGCAGCTGGAAAAAAACACATTTCAAGAGTCTAACAAGAAATGCAAAAGGCAGATATAACTTACTAGTTTTTGAAATCTCCTCTAAAGTGAGGAAATTATTATTAAGTAGGCGTCATCACCCCTGAATTGGTTCATTGAAACATGTCAGTGAGGGGTAAAATCAATGGTACATTAGGACCTTACTCTCTCACCCTCAGAAGTGATCTACACACTATTTGATTTTGCAAGGAAGGGACAGTCTCGTGAAGCCCTCGGCTGTGACTCTACATGGCAGCTGCCTGTAATGAAGCAGTGAAAGTTTTGTAGCTGTCATTTCATTGTGAGCATGAGAAAACAATCCGTGATTGAACATTTAAACTCGGAGCTCAAATATTGCTAAACGTCACCCAATTTCACAGGGATGTGTGTGTGTGTGTTTGGTGTAAATTACAATTGTCTCTCCCATCTTATATTGTTGGAATACCCGAATTCAGGTGCAGCCTTTTTATTTCTTTAAATTAACAGTACATTGTTGAATATATCCATATACATAGAGACAGCCAAGAAGACAGTCCAAGTCTTTCTGCTTTATCAAGATGATTAGATCTATGCTGACATTTCTGTAACCAGAGTTTTCTGAGTGTGGTTCATTATGGAAATAGAATTTGTCTAATCTAGCACATGTTAGCAAAAATCACACAAGCACCAAATATATCCACGCTTATAAAATCATCATTTTTACTTCTCCTGGGTTTAATTTTTCAGGTTCCAATGTAATGTTTAGGGTTGCTCCAACCAAATAGTTATGTGGACTATTCTAAGCTTCCAGATCCACAATTTTCAAATTGGCATTTGGCCAATGCCCATGTAGTATTTGTATACAGCAAGATAGACTCACTTCGATTTCTTTTTTCTCAGAAATGCTAGTCCCTCAAGTCTTCCCTTCCTGGATAACTTCATTGCTTTTCAATGATTGCCCCCTTAAAAAAAAAAAAAATCTAGCTTTCACAATTATTCTTAGTCGGAGGCTTAGATTAATATAAGCTACTCCAAATTGCCTGCAACAGTCAATGGGAGGTATGATTCTTTTCAATGTTAAATATATAATTTTGTATTTCAGGACGTGTAGCTTAAAAATGAACTTCTTGGTAAGATTTTTGATGTGTTGGGGCCAATGGGAAATTAGGAGCAATCATTCTAAATATTGTTCTAGACTTTGGAAAAGTGCTTTAATTATGTTTTGGCCACTCAAATTTTCTTTCTAAGTTTCTAACAGTTCAGACCTTCTAATGAAGGTCCTGATATTTGAGGACAAAATGTATTGTTTGTTTCTGCTCAGAACTGAATTGTGTCCTACCCAAAAGGTATATGTTAAAGGCCTAAAGTCCAGTACAATGGCATTTGGAGGTGAGACATTTTGGAAGTAATTAGAGTTAGATAAATTCATCGGAGTAGAGATCTCATAGGAAAAGTTGTGGTTTTATTCAAGGAGGAAGAGGAAGTTTGTGGTCTGTCATCTGAGTTTAAAAGTGGGCCTCCATAAACCAGGATGAGAGCCCCCATCATGAACCTATAAGGCCAGTGGTTCTCAATCTTCCTAATGCAGTTCCTCATGTTGTGGTGACCCCCACACAAGAGGAGCAGTGTCTCAGTTCCTAAGACCATGAGAAATACGTGTTTTCCGATGGTCTTAGGCGACCCCTGTGAAAGAGGACAGGGTTGTTCGATCCCCAAAGGGGTTGTGACCCACAGGTTAAGAAATGCTGTATTAGGCCAACACCTGGATCATGGGCTATCTAACCTCTAGAACTGTGAGAATAAGATCCCCAAATACACTGTTTGAATTTTACTTTCCATCGGGGCCTCTAAGTACACTTGTATGGTCACTTTTTTTCATGTCAGGTGAGATTCCATATTACAGGCACACTTATATCAATGTTAGAGGCTTTTAGACATCAGCCATTATCTTGAATTTTATAAATATACTCACTTTTTTTCCTAGTACTTCATTTTTATATTGATAATTTACATTATTACATCATTGGCATGTAATTTTAGTGGGAGGGAGGTTCAATCTATTGTATAATAATTTGTTATATATAGCAGAACCCCGAAAAAATATTGAAATTAAATGGGGTTATATACATATTTTACTCTATAAAGTAATTGTCATTATATAAATGCATATTTTAAAATATGTCGTGTATAAAATATACAATACAAACTAAAAAGTTGTATATAAGCATACCCTACATACATATGTATATTATAAACACTAAACTACCATATTATATCCCTATTGTATATTAACTCCTAAAAATTATTTCTTAACTATTTCTAGTGACACAGGAACATACCTGAGAAAAACCAGTTCATTCTCAAACACGGTTTTCTAGATTTATATACATGTTGCATCAGTGCTATAGCAAGACGATGTATCTATTAAGTGATGAGTTGAAATTTTATTATTTCCTGTAAACTCAGATAAACATACCCTCTAAGTCCAGTCTTTTCTGAGCCCCCAAGTAGATGTAACCATTCCTTTGTATTTCTCTTGAGGTCTTTATCTAAGTGTCCCTTGTTTTAGGCATGAAACCATCTTCTTCAGCTACTTGATTGTAAATTCTTAGTGCATTTGTCTTAGTTCCTAAGACAGCAACATTTTTGATTTATTCTTCTTCTTGTTTCCTGTAGTATGTAGCAAAATTACTTGCACATTATAGATGCAATCTATGAAATTAAATTTGGATTTTGTTTTGATAGCATGGTAAAGAGTCACAGAAATATTAATTTCCAATTAAAAAATTAGAGGGAACATATGGCCTCTTCTTCTTTTTTAATTTTAGTCTTTGCATTGGGCAGTTAAATGATGAAAATTTATGATCATACAACAAAACAAAACTGTGAAGTTATTATTAAAAACAAATCTGTTCAGACAACAGTGGTATAAACTTGAAACTTTCAAAGTGAAATAACTCTGAAAGTCACTAGTAAGCAATGTTATTTTGCTTTATGGCACACAGTATAGCATTGTATAAATATCACAAACCCCTCCATGTTTACCTGACAGCTGGGTTAGAGTCACTGTGGGGATAATAATTTCAAATTTGCAATACATATTTAACAGTTAAACATTTATATTGTTCTGAGGTAGAGTTTTGTACAAAATTATCTTATATTTTTATTTCATCAAAAGAAAATATTTACACTTCCAAAACAAAATATGTCCTATGCAGATGGGGATAGATTTTTCCCATGTATCATTTGACCATTTATATTATAATGAATATAGGCAAAATCCTCACTAAATATTCAGAGGCATTTTGAGGCCTTGGGTTACTTCCCATTTCTTTATTGATCCTCTACAGAAAGTATCTTAGCTTCTCTTTAAAAACTTACTGTGATTACAAAGTAATGATGACATTGCCCATTTTTAAAGTGAAATAACAAGAAAATATATTTGAGGCTTCTTTTAAAATAGAGAATTGTTAAAGAATTACGAATCCCAAGCCAGATTTAGACACAAAACTTTGTGGCAAAGTTAATTTAAGGAAGGTATCCATTATTCATGATTTTCCTACCTCCTGTCTCCTGTCCTGGGTCTCTCTCATTTCGTACTGTTTGCATATATTTATTCTTGGCTAAGGTAAGAATGATTAATGATGGCTTAAGCATTGTCCTTGAAGGAACAATTTTATTTTCATAAAGATAACCATTTTTAAACTTGATTCCTTCATTAATCTAAAGAGACGCATGGTTCCCATTTACATGCTACATTTGGACAGTTGTTTCTAAGTACAAATATGTATGTGTTGCACCTGCTTACTAAGTGCCATTGAAGGCCACCATTTCTTTCTCTAAGAATCACTATGAGTGAGTGCTGGAGCCCACAAAAATATTAGTGAGCCAAGAGGACTAAGTTTGTTCCTGGCAGGGTTTATGATGTGAAATCAGGGTACAGGGAATAAATTAATCAAATAACAAACATCAATCAAATAATCACAAACATGCCCACACTTTATGTGCATATGTATTTGCAAACTGCCATAAGTGATATAATTACCAATGGAGGGTGACATTAGATTATAGGAGCAGAGGACCTAACCTGGTGAGAAAGGATACCTGTCAGAGTTTCATTTCCATAGTTGGAGGACTAGATACTCATGATATTGAACACGAAGGCCTGTTTACTTATATGACATTAAGATTATATTACACTAAATACTTGATAAATTTAACTTGTCAATAAAATGAGTCTAATTAAAGTAATGCAAATGATTATTAGAAACTCTTAATAGTCTGGTATTATAACAAACCATACTACTTAATAAAAAATCTTGGGTTTATTGTTTTTATTTTGTTTTCTCTTTTATTGCTATTTCAGTATGTTACGCTTTAATTGGTCAACTTGATTTGCAATTGCAATTTTCTGGAAAGACAAACATAAACAATGTGATCCTAGGGAACTGAAGACTAGACAGATCTCCTTGAGAAATGTAGGTCACTAGAAAGGCATCTTCATTGGGAAAGCAAAGGACAGTATCAGAAGACCTTCCAGTACCACAGAAAATGTAAGAGTAGTCTCATACTTCCTATAGTGTGCAATGTAACACATACAACATAAGACAGCAGGATTGGCTGAAGTCTGGAGAAGCTCCCCGGTGTGGGGAAAGGATAAGCAAGAGACCCTCGATGGTCCTCCTTCCTCCCACAGACTTCTACAATCCTACCCATGGGGGCTCCCCTTGACAACTGTAGGCCCTGAGACTAACTCAGGTAGCTACCTGGAGACCAGTGAAGGCATTACTCCACAGAAAGAGCTCACACAGGGCCCACAAACCCCTGAATACTAAACAGTAGCACTAGGGGGCTGTTTTCAGAGTGGCCCTCTTTTGACACATCTTATCCTGGGCCTGAATCAGGAGCCATGGGAAATGACTCCCACCACCATTTACTGTAAAGCCAAGGCACTAGCAAGGCACCTCCCCTTCACTCCAGCTGTTTGGTTCCCACTGAAAGCAATCCTGCCTTCCTTAGTAGCAAGGCTGCGGTGCAACTGCTGCTGCCTCTAGCTAAGCTTTTTGCAGTGTCCTGGGAATTACCCTGCCCCTGCCTACCATGTCCAGTGCTTGCATGTGTGACTAGAGGGCCCAAAGTAGAGAAGGTCTGCCAGGCTAGTTCTATCCCCCTAGTACCTGAGCACAACACCCAGGGGCCTGAGCATCTCCCAGCTCAGTTCACTATTATTGGTACCTGAGACTCCTCTCACTATCTGAAGTTGGCCTACTCAAGCTGCTTGTACCACCACAGCTGGCACCCATGCACAAGTGCCACCAGCCAGCAGGGAGTCTGGGGGCTGACCCACCCAGCCCTTTGCAGCAATGATCAGCATTATACCACCACTGCTACTGTTGTCACCCACACTTCACTTGCTGCTATAGCATTGGGAACCCTTCTACTGGCCTGGTCCTTTCCTGTACCCACACCAGCTGCCTGGAGGCCTGAGACTCAGGCTGCTGCCAGCATACACTCCCCTGGGGCCAAAGGACAGAAACATTCGGTCCATTGCTGTCCCCACAAGCCTGGCCTTCCTGGTGTCCCAGTCCCTAGCAACATGTCACTAAAAACTACACCTTAAGCCATAGACAAAATCTTAAAGACCACTGATGCTGTTTACGGCCTAAGAAATAGTATACTACAGTACTGCATACAGAATCAAAGCCAAAGAGCCTCATCCAACCAATACCATAAAGGAATGGAAAAAGAAATTCCATGCAAATGGAAACCAAAGGTGGGCAGGAATAGCTATACTTATATCAGATAAAATCAAATTTAAGCCAAAAAGACAAAAGGATCAATTTAATTAGAGGATATAATAATTCTAAACCTATAGGGGGCAGCACCTGTGGCTCCAAGGAGTAGGGCCCCATATGCCAGAGGTGGCGGGTTCAAACTCAGCCCTGGCCAAAAACTGCAAAAAAATAAAAAATAAAATAAAAATAATAAACCTATATGCACTCAACTCTGGAGCACTCAGATACAAGACGCAAATATTAGATCTAAAGGGAGAGATAAATTCTAATATAATAAGAGCTAGAAACATCAACATTGAATACTTAGCATTAAATAGATCATCTAAACAGAAAATTAATGTAGAAACATTGGACTTAAATTGTACATTATACCAAAAGAACCTAACAGTCATTTATAGATTATTTCATCCAATAACTACAGAATACACATTATTCTCATCAGCACACTGCATATTCTCCAGGGAAGACTATATGTCAGGACACAAAACAAATCTCAACAAATTCTAAAAGACCAAAATCATATTAAGAATCTTCTCAGACTACAATAGAATAAAACTAGAAATCACCAACAAGACATTGGGAGACTGTACAAATACATGTAATGTAAACAACATGTTATCAAACAACTGCGTAAGGAGGAAATTTAGAAGAAATACAAAAAAAACTTCATAAAACAAATGAAAGTCAAAAGATGCCATTTCATGTTTGTATTTTTTACCTTTTCAGCCTTATTTGCATACTTTTAAAATTTGGATGTATGAGTCATATTTCCTTTATTTATCTTTTACACACTTTTCTTATTTCTAGCACAATGATGAGAAAATGATGTGTGCTCAAAAATTTTTGTTGATTGATTGAAATAATTGCATACTATCAGTTTATTTTTGTCATTAGCTGACAGGTTCAAGTTTCAGAGATCTAGTTAAATGCCTTGTTATCAAGCTGCCAAGAGCTGATGCAGATGGAAGCCATCACCCCACGAGTCAGACAACTCATTAACTCAAAAGGGATTGCCAAATATTAAGAAATCTCTTTATGGATATTGAAGAACTTATGAAATTTGATTTATTCTTTTGTATTCAAACTATACTTACAAGGAATCTAGAAATAATATTAGATACATTAAAAACTACTATTAAAAAGTTTAAAAAAAGAAATCACAGGATTTTAGCCAAAACCATGTTCCTGAACAACCAGGCAAGGAAGAAACAGAGAATTAGGAACTAAAAATTCTTAAAACAAAAGAAAATCAAAACATACCAAAAAACTTAGAGGACAAGGCAAAGCAGGCGAAGAGGGACATTTTTATAGAAAGAAACACAGAAAGATTTCTTTCTTTTTTTGGTGGGGGGGCAGTTTTTAGCCGGGGCTGGATTTGAACCCGCCACTTCCGGCATATGGGGCCATGGCCCTACTACTTTGAGCCACAGGCACTGCCCAAGGCAGAAAGATTTCAAATAAACAATCTAACAATACACTTCAAGGAATTAGTAAAACAAGAACAAACCAGGCCCCAAATTAGTAGAATAATAGAAATAATAATGATCAGAGCACAACTAAGCAAAAAAAGACAAAAAACTACGAAGAATCAATGAAACCAACAAAAGTTAAATTTCTTTGAAAAACAAATAAACTCAATAAAACACTTTCTATACTAATAAAAAAAGAGAGAAGACCCAAGTAAGCAAAATCAGAAATAAAAAAGGAAAGATTGCAACTGATACCACAGAAATACACGTACTGAAGATCATCAGAGACTGTTATGAAGCTATGACATTAACAAACTAGTACAATTAGAGAAAATTAATACATTTCATGATACATGTGAAATACAGAAGAATAAAGGTTAACTTTGCATCTGATTTTGAAGTTTTTATTTTAGAGACAGAGTCTCACATTATCGCCCCTCAGTACAGTGCCGTGACGTCACAGCTTGCAGCAACCTCTAACTCCTGGGCCTAGGCGATTCTCTTGCCTCAGCCTCCCCAGTCTCCCCTAGCTGGGACTACAGGTGCCTGCCACAATGCCCAGATATTTTTTGTTGCAGTTTGGCTGGGGCCGGTTTCAAACCCGCCACCCTTGGTTTATGGGGCCGGCATCCTACCCACTGAGCCACAGGCATTGCCTGTTTTTTTTTTTTTTTTTTTTTAGTTGCTTGTATTCTCAAAGATTTGCCTTCTCACTGATTTAACCTTTTTAATCCCCCACTGGGTTATTGTTATTTAGGAATAATTCTTTTGTTTTTTGCCCTTTGTCTTCCCAAAGAAATTTTATTTTCTGTGAAGTCAAAAGTACTTGATTTCCACAGCTTTCAGATTATTTTCTTTCTACTCTTGAAATTTATCTTGTTCTCCTACTTCCTCTCTCCTCCCATACCATACACCCCACATTTTCTCTGTATTTGCCTTGATAGACTTCAGAAAATTGCATATGTCCAGCACACACACACACACACACACACACGTTCTCTCTCTCTCTCAACCATTGGATAAGAAACACCTTTCTCATGTTATAATGGTTCCCAACTATAAGCATAACATTTTAAAATAGGTCCTCATTTAATTCTACTTAAAAAGCCATAAATGAAAAGGGAAAGGATATTATGCATCCATAGGATGGTAAAGTTGTCCACAGAAAACCCACCTAGGGGGTGGTGAATGGCAAGGTTAGAATTTGTGATCAAATTTTCACACTGCCAGGTTGTTAATTGCTAATGAGCAAGTATTTGGCTTTTCAAGTAGGCCTATCTTATGTTCTGTTTTTTGCTGATTTAAAAGAATCAGAGCCTTTATCTCTTTAGTATTTGTATTAAAATCTAAAACGTGAATAAAATTAGTAATTTGGCTGATCTGAGTATGCATGGTGGTAGATAGTGGCCAGCCCTGATAATTTAGACAGTCAAGCAAATACTTTCATTACTGCAAGCATAGTGTGTGCAAATGGTATTGTCAAATTTTGAGTATCTCCAGCCCTCTGCTGAAGATTGTTGAGTAATTACTTCTGTCTGAGGGTTAGTACTTCCTCTTCAAGTGATACTGGTCAACAGAGATCAATGCTATTTTCTGCTCTTTGGTGGTGATCCAAGAATATAAAAAGAGAACATCTGGATTTTCATCAGTTTCAGCCATGCTGAAAAAATCTCTATAGCATGCGTTTGTTTTTTATAGATTCATACACATTCTCCAAATGTTGTTTTCCAAGACAGCCACATTTCAAAACCATGGACTTTACCTCATTAAGTGCTAAAATTAAACAAAATGTCTTTTCATCTTACATGGAAAGTTCTAATACTACGAATCAAGTCACTTTTCAAAACACGTCTTTCATGCTTGATAGAACTCTAATTCCTTTTCTTCCTGGGAATCATGACATGACTTTGAGATACTCTAAACATGTCTGTGCTCACTATTTAATGGTAATTAACAACTCTTAGGTGGGTTATTTTTTCAGTCTTTGGAAAACAACACATCTACCAAAAAAATCTTTCTAAAAAGTAATTGTAATCACTCTTTGAAGTATGAGGTCACACAATTAAATTTGCAAAGTCATCCCAGAAAAAGTGCTGCATACCTCATTGCTGAATATCACTACAGTTGTCTTCAAAGTATGCCTCTTGGGAAACTGTGCACTGACATCAGAAGATAGCACTATGGTTGCCTACAAAGTACTTCTCTTGGGGAGCTAAGCACTGAAGGTTGATTTGAAAGTCAACCTTTCGAGTGTTGCAACTTTATCTTGGGTGAATTCGCAAACTTAATTGTCTGACCTCATAGTTGGCATTTCAGTGAAGTTGCAACTTCACTTTATCTTGAGTGAATTCGTAAATTTAATTGTCTGACCTCATAGTTGGCATTTCAGAAGTACAAGACAGCTTTATTCACAGAAGGAATCGGAAAAAGGGGGCAGATAATGTAATGTTATCCTCACTGTTTAGGCAGTGAATGTCAAGTCTGAACAGGTAAAATGAAGTTTCTTTGGGGGAATTTTGTTTTTTTGTTTTTTTAAATTTTTGCCTCAGGTGTCGTGACCTCAGTCTAGTTCATAGAACTTCAAACTCCTGGGCTTACGCAATCTTGCATCAACCTCCCCAGTAGTTGGGACTACAGGTGTGCCACCACACCCCGCTAATTTTGTTATTTTCTATTAAAAATAGAAAAATTAGCAGGGTGTGTTCAAGGTGATCTTGAACTGCTGACTGATATCAAAGAATCCTTCCTCCTCTCTCCCAAAGTGCTAACTAGGATTTTGCAAGTGTGAACCATCATGTCCAGGCCTTGAGAATTTTTTTCTTTAATGTCTCAATTTTCGGTTGATTTTTTTTCAGTTTTAATTTGTCCTTTAAAAAGGACAAACATTTAACATATCTGAGTTTGCAACCAATATCACTCCTTCTTCTCTAAAAATGAAAATACTCTTAATATTCACTTCACTTACTACCTAGAACTATTTTTGGCTCTGTGTTAAATAAATCAACACGAAATGGAAGAAAACAAATTTAAATGCTGTATGACACACTTCCACATCCCAACAAATAAATGGCCAGGCATCTTTGTCCTTGCAGGCTACTCTAACAAAACACCATAAATTGGATGGCTTAGAAACAGCAGCGTTTACTTGTCCCACTACTGGAGGTCGGACAATCCAAGACTAAGTCTTCAGCAGATTGCACATCTACAGAAGTTCCACTTCCTTGCACGTGCCTATCACCCAAATGTGTCCTCGCCTGGTCGAAGGGACAAGCCAGTGCACTGGGGCCTCTTTAATAAGGGCATTAACCCCTTATAAAACATGAAAAGTGAACTAATCACCTCCCAAAGGCCCTGTTTCCTAATTCAAAGACATGGTGATCAGATATGAACACATAAATTTGGGAGTGAAACAAACATTCAGACCGTAGAACCAGTTTAAACTTTTTAATATTTTAACATGAACTTGAAACACGTTTCTAATTTTCAATTTAGGCCACAAATCTAGGAAGAGATGGGTTTTAAATTTTTCCATGTACTCTGCACCTGTATTAAATTTATTATTAGCTATTGAGAAGTGGTAAATGATAATTTACTTTCCTGGTATATCTGTGTGTTTTTCTATGCCTTTAACAATTTTGTAAAGGAATGTATTCACCATTATTCAAACATATCTAACATTGTTTCTTATCCCCATCTCTTATACACTGACTTCATTTCCAGATATTATCATTCTTGCTTACTTTTCTTTTTAAAATTACCTAAAATCACTATATTTTATGATACTTTAATTGGTCAGACTATTCAGGTATTTCTAAGATGAGGGCAATAGCCCAATTACATCAGAACAGGGACTGTGAAGTTCTAATTATCAACATTTCACCTTCCTTATACCAACCACATGCGGTAACAGAAATCCATTTGAATCCTGTGTAACACCTTGGCCTGTTTGGTCTTCAATTTGTAGCCAACATATGGTGAGTGGCTTTGGAGAAGACTCAGCAAGCTGGCAGGCAGCTGTTGATGTCTCTGAGCTCACATGCCCCATTTAAGTCATACAGTTCCAATTTGGAGCCTGAGCCTTGCCTGCCTGTGCTGAAATGTGAGAAGGTCCAGATTTTTTACAGCTTCTAAGCCTCCCAAACAGGCATAATTATCAGTACTCCAAAGAGCTAGGAATATAAGCCAAATGCAAACAAATTAGGGAGTGAGAGCTGAAGAGCTACAGCTGTTGGGTCAAGCTGGGTGCAAAGTGGTTTAGGATTTTCAGAAATTGGAGAAGAATGTCACCACAGTGAACTTTTAGTGATAAAGAGATTTTGCTTTTTAGCACTTTTCTTTCCAGTCCTGGAAGGAGTCAGCTGAAAAGGAGAATGGCTTTTTAATAAGTATAGATGTGGCAAAAATAGTTGGGCAGAAATGGTAAAACTTTTGATGAAGTAAATTATGTGATAATCTGTTGATTACAAATTTTCAGGTATGGTAATAACCGATAATAACAACCAATGATTATTTTAAAATTTATACTCCACACCCATTAAGAAAGCCTACTTAATCAGAATTAGAAATTCTGCTTAGCCTTCTTTCAACAATGGTATTTTAGAGCTTTTCTTCTGAATGCAGAGTTTCTGATTTCATGCTTTTTAAGAGTCTCTCCTCGCTAGTCCTTTTCTTTCCTGGAAACATTGCTCACCGGGAGTGACACGCAAATGAAGAGCTTCAGTCAAATTTCCATTTTCATATGGCCCACATTTCATCCTCTGATTTGGAGACAAATACTTAATTTAATTTCTGTGGTGATGGGTTTATTAGAGTCCAAAGGAGCTGGTTGAACAATGAATGGAGTACAGGCGAAGACCTCGGGGAGTGGGGAGGACAAGAGAAATCATATGCCCATCTAAAGGATGTTTCCAGTCTCAGCTTCAGCTGAGTTCGTTAGGCCAGAGCTTTAACCTGAGGAGTCAGAAATCTAGATTTTTATATATTATGTGATTTTTAAATATTCACAAAATTATTTTTTCTACTTTTAAAAACCTATAATTATTCTTCAATATATGGCCAAGACAAATATCACATGTTCTCACTTACACGTCAAATCTAAAAAAGGGCACACAGGGACATAGATTGGGAAATGACAGACAATGGAGAGGCAGAGGTGTGGGGCTGGGGGAGGGGCAAGGTGATGAGAAATCACTTAATGGGCTCCAGGCATATTATGCAAGTGATGGATACTGGAAAAGCCCTGACTTCACCACCACGAAATCCATCTCTGTAACAAAATTGCACTTGTACTCCATAAATTTATAGCCCCCCAAATGTATTGCCAATATAAAGCTGCAAAGCCCTCTCAAGGCCACATTTAGCCTAACAGCCATCAATTTACAAACTTTGCTCCAAGATGAACAATATTTACTAGAGTTTATTCCTATAAAACATTCAGTAGTGTGGGTTGCTGTTTGTACATTGGCAAATTTTATTACCCGTGACCTCAACTTCTCCTCAGTACATTCTCTCTGGAAACTATCGTCAATATATTCTTTACTCCCACCCTTTTCATGAGGTTCAGTTAGTAGTCTCCTTCCATCAATTATAGCCTTTTAATATTTTTTATGTCTTTAATGTCTGCTCAACCTTCCCTACCATTGTTTTCAGTCAGGTGTCATCATCCCTTTATTGGAATCTCACCTATTGATCGTTTTCTAATATCTTATCCCTCTTCTACTGTTGGTCCTAGGTAAAATTAATTATTATGTCTTTATATTTTCCCAGTACCCCCTCCACAGGACTTTTTGCCCATCCATTACCTTTTATTTTGTATCATTGTTTCTCTAGCAGCAGGCCTGAATATCATTCTACAAACTCAGTGTAAGAAACCCACATCTCTTTCCTATGTTTTCAACTTGAGCTCTCACTCTCCAACTTAAGAATTCACTTTCCATTATTCTTGGACCATTTTTGTCCCAAGATTTTTGGCAAGTTTCTGGAGAACCCTAAGTAATACCTAGGTACGATCAGACCCATCAGTCATCTGTCATTTTAGTTTATTGCTAAAATCCTTTTCTGATGTCCCCAAGATGCACTGGTGTGACAACTCTGCCACTTCTGTGACAGGGTTATACACAGAGGGAAAGCCCATTGGGATTCCCAAAATTGGACCATTTTTCTACACCAGTATTTCCCTTGTTTTCTCTGTCCAGCTACACTTTCTATTATGTTGCTGTGGCCATGAAATACCTAAGATTTTTTTCACCACTTGAGAACCAATTTTTCCCCCAGGAGTGATACCACTACTGTTGATACCAATACCAATACATGCCCCTCACACAGGAGACAGCTGTCTGGAGTCTTGCTATGTCCTTCAGTTGCTGCCAGAGAAAAGGGTGCAGGTTGCTCAGGTCCTAGGACAAGACATAGACATATTGCTTCAGTCTGTCCTCAGCCTGGGAGATCTCCTTCTGGTTGATGTAAGCACCTTTCTTGCATCTTCAAGCCATTTGCTTTTTCCCTCAATTCATCTTGTTTTTGAAATTGTGCCCTTCTAAAACGTTAAAATCAGATACCAAAGTATTTGGTTCTGTCAGCTGGCCTAAAGTGCAGTGGCATGATCAGAGCTCACTGCAGTCTCTCACTTCTGTGCTCAAGCAATCCTCCTGCCGCAGCCTCCCATGCTGCTAGGACTACAGGCATGTGCCACTATGCCTGGTTATATTTTTACCATCATTAGTATTATTTATAGAGACAGGACCCTGCTTTGTTGCTCAGTCTGGTCTATACCTCCTTGGCTCAAGTAATCCCCCTGCCTCAGTCTCTCAAATTGCTAAGTTTACAGGGGTGAACTATCAATGACTGACTATTTTGCATTTCTTAAAGCAAGAGAAGGCCAATGGCCAGCAAGTGAGAAAAAATTCCCTTTCATTCCCTTGTGTTACAAAGAGGAAGAGTCAAGTGAATCTGTACACTAAAATGATTTGAAACTATATGTTTCGGATATTCTACAAAATGTACATCTGTCTCCCTCTACTAGGCTATGAGCTTTGGTGGGGTAGAAACCATGATTTTTCCCACCTTGGTAATTCTAAGGCACTATAAAATTATTGTACATAATTATCTTAAATACACAAATGACCTACACCAAAAGTTAGTGCAGCTGTTCTCAACCCGTGGGTCACGATCCCTTTGTAACAATGAAAATACATCCTGCAGATCAGATATTTACATGACGATTCATAACAGTAGCAAAATTACAGTTATGAAGTAGCATCAAAAATAATTTTATGGCTGGGGGTCACCACAACATGAGGAACTGTATAAAGGGTGGCAGCATTAGGAAGATTGAGAACCACTGAGTTAGTGTGTTATTCTATTCTAGCTGTATGCCAAAATACCAAAGAATGAGTGTCATAAACAATAGAATTTCTTTTCTCACAGTTCTGGAGACTCAAGGATCAAAATAAAGATGTTCGCAGGGTTGGTGTCTCGTGAAGCTTCTCTCCTTGGCTTATAGATGGCTCCTCCTTGGTATGTCCTCACACTGTCTTTTCTCGGTGTGTACAGTGATAAAGAAAGGGAGAGAGAAAGAACACACCCAGCTTCTCTTCCTCTTCTTTCAAAGATGCCAGTCCTGTTGGAATGGGCACCCATTGTTACGACTATATTTAGCTTTTAACTCTCACCGTAAAAGCCCATTTCCAAATGCAGTCATATCAGGGCATCAAGATACGAATTTGGAGTGCTGTGAGCAGCACAATTCAGCCTATACCAGTTGGAAAACTTTTTTATAACATATTCTTCTTAGTAAAGTATCTCCAGAATGGAAGAAAAAGTACCCAATGTACTCAGCCCTACTATGAAACTAATTTAGTGTTTTCACATGAAAGCTATAATCCAGTTACAACCTAAGAATGGGGGAAGGGGGAAAGGGAAGGGAGGGAGGGGAGGGAGAGGTGAGGTGGGTAGAGGGAAGGGGATTGGTGGGATTACACCAGCGGTGCATCTTACAAGGGTATATGTGAAACTTGGTAAACAATCTGTGAAGCTAGTGAATGATGCCCCATGATTATATCAATGTACACAGCTATGATTTAATAAAAAAAAATAAAAAAATAAAGGGGCAGATAGAAAATATTTTATATTCTTCAGACTGCGTGGTCTTTGGTATAGCTGCTCAGTTCTGCCACTATTGTATGAGTGAGCAAGGATGCTTTATCCCAGTGAAACTTCACAAAGGGAGTCAAGGAGCTGGATTGTCCCTACAGAGTGTGGTCTGCTGCCACTGGTGTAAACTTCTAAATGTTCTATTTTCTAATCTAGCTACTTGTGCATTTATATCTATAAATATTTCATAAATTCCCCTCTTGCAACATTTTAAAGACTTCTACTGCTCCCGGAATATGATATAAACTCTTAGGCATAGGAAGCTTTTTATATTGAGTCAGTAGCAAGTCAGCAATTTTCTTTCTTCCTTTGGAAACGATATACAACATTCATAAATAAGCATCTTCACAACCAGTGTCTTTGTCCGGGATTTTTCTTTTCCATCTGAAATGTCACTCTCTCTCATACCTATCACAGCTCCTACCCACCTACCTGGAGGGCAGCCACCTAGTCTCTACCATCTTTGAAGTAGCTCAAAGTTACTTATTTTTTTCCACCCAGAACTGATACAGAACCTTCAATTAGTAATTATCTGTTCACCTTTCCCTGTCCTTTGTGAAACTTGGAACTTTCTGTACCACCAGCCAGTACTGAGGATTTTAAGAACATCTTGGGGACACAATGTCTTCTTGCAGCCACAGTGTTTTCTCTGATTAGAATCTTATGCTCCAGATCACTAATTTCCAATGAGGTTTGACTTTGACCCCCACAGGCTATTAAGCAATGTATAGAGACATTATTGGTTGTAATAACTGTATGGAGGAGGGCTGCATTGCTACTGGCATCAAATAGGAAGTGTCCAAGGATGAGTTAAACATCCTAAAACGTACTGGACTGTGCTTTCCATGACTAAGAAGGATCCAATCCAAATGTTAGTAGTGTCAGGGTTGAAAAGCTATGATCTAGATTTGTTCAGGATGTTCCTTTTCATTGAAATGTTCTTATCCTATGACCACTATCTTAGGTGATTCCACATTCTATGGGGAGAATGGCCTTGTACGGTTTCTGTTCTGCTTACCTCTTTACTCATTTGGGTTCTCACCAGTTTGGAGGACAGATTTATCTTACATCAGAGTAACGAGGTTTATTTGGGGGCATTTTTTGAGACAATGAAATTTTTGCAAGGCAGACAGAGGGATATTTGACAGTGAATCATTTGAAATATGTCATATTGGCCACTGATATGTAGTAAGTTTCTATGAACATTCTGGGGCAGAGCTGTGCCTGCCTTTGTGGGCACTTGGAGTTGCAGGATGAAAATTCCAATTTAGAATTATTTCAGCATAAATTATACTTTGATTTGAATGTTTGTCCCCTTTGAAACTTATGTCGAAACATGATTCCCATTGCAACTATATTAAGATAGGAAATCTGACCAAGGTATTTGAGAGGTGTGACCTCTTGGAGGTAATTAGGATTAGATGAGGTTATGAGACTGGATGTAACTGGCTTTCTAAGAGGATAAAGAGAGACTAAGCTAGCAGTTCTGCCCTCTGCCATGTTCCTCTGCTATGTCCTCTGCCATGTTATAAGACAGCACAAGTTCCCCCGTCAGAAGCTGACCGAAGCACCTTGAACTTCTAGACTCCAGAACTGTGAGCCAAAACAAATGTCTTTTGTTTTAAAAACAAGTAGCCCACTCTCAGGTACTCTGTTATAGTAATGGAAAACCAACGATGACAATTTAACCTTAAAGTTTTCCCTTTGTGTTTGAGAGTTTCAGAATAGTAGAATGAAGTTAAGAAATTATTAGAACACAGAAAGTAATTTTATGAATAAAATAACTTTAATGTAAAAATTAAACTATGAATAAACCAATACCATTTGTTGAAAAGAAGAAAAAGAAAGGAAGAAAAGAATAAAGAAAGAAAAAAAAAGAAAGAGATAATGTTCAAGTTTGAATCAGGAAGGAAGGAAGTGAGGGAGGGAGGAGAAGGAAATGTCTGGAAATTGGACAGAAGCAAGGCATTTTCAGGAAGATGCAATTTTAGGTTTAGGTTCTGAATCTAATGAGTAGCATCACCTTAGACAGGTGCCTTATTTTATTCCTCTTCCTTAGCTCAAAAATGGATCTAGCATTCTGGAAATTAGATACAAAATATATATGGAAGCATTTATCACTGTGTCTGGCATATGGAAAGTGCTAAATACATGTGTAAAAAATAATGTTTGACAATCTTTACACATAACTTCCTTGAAGTAATAGAATGTTCCAAGATAAAGTTTTTTAGACTAGAGATATGTTTTCTATGAATATATTTGTGCTGGTAGCAGTGAAGTCAATAAAAATCTCTGTTCTTTCCTTTTCCCAAAGTCAGTAAAGGATTTTAAGTGAACCAGTTCAATTTCTTCCACTGCATTTCTACTTTTTAAAGTAAAATGCATTATGGACAGATGCCATTACTACGTACTTTTTGTGTATGATAAATTGTCTACCTACATATATTTTGTTCCCCACTCTGGTATAAACTCCACGAAGAGAGAGAACATGTGTATGTAGTTTCCAACCATATACCTAGAATCTATCACCATACCTGAGAAAATTAAATATCAATATTTGTTGGAAGAACAGAAAAAGAAAGAAACAAACGAATAATGATAAGCTAATCAAAATCTGATCTCTTCAGGAATTTATGAAACTTTTCTTGGGCTTCAGGGAGGTAGGACGTAAGTACAATAGATGTTTTACATTTAAAGTGTTGATTTTAAAATTATTTTTGAAAATGAATGAGCATCAACATAAAAAGATAATTTGCTATTTCATCCCTTGAAGCCTTCTTTTTTTCTTTATACATTATTATATGTCTTCTAAACAATAAACTATGGCTAGAGTTAGACTATAGTAAAAAAGTTATTCTAGAAATACAGGATGACTTTTGTTTACTTTTTATTCTCGGCTTTGTAGAGAGTATTTGTATGTGGCTCCATATTATTTAGATGATATAAATTATTTAGTTAACTTAGTGATTAATGTTTTCAAATTCAAAATTTGAATTGTATCAAAGTGACATGTTTTGATATCAAAACAATTCTAACAACCCTAAATTCATATAGCTTAGAAGCACTTTTGTCATTGTTGTCACATCTATTATTTAAAGCAAAATTCTGTGGAACAAATTTTATTAACATGCATAAAAAATGAGGTTCAAAAGTGCTTACAAAGTTGTTCAAAATCACAGAGCTGTTAAGAGACAGGGACAGGAATAAAACTTCAATCACACTTCACCCTCTATATTTGTTTTTTCCACATTACCTGTCTTTCCCTACAATTGCATACCTTTCCTTATAAATATGTATCATCTATGTATCACTAAAGAAATTGAGCATAGTTTTGAGATTTATTTTCTTTTCCTGCACTGTGCCACATTTCCTAAAACCTGCCAAATGTCTTGACAGACTTTTTTTGAGATTATCAGTTGAATAACAGCTACCACATAGGTATTTGGGGGGAAAGTACTATGGCTTTCAACTATTCTAAGTGATATGGAAGACAGAGAATAAACGTGAGGCATAAATGGTGCACGTGATGAGCATAAGTTTGGTTCTCCAAGGGTTTGCTGTTTCATGCTACATGCAAATCACTGAAGAAAGCCATGTGGCCTGTCCAAGAGAAACCTGAAACAGAGCAATATGCTTACAAACTGGGGACGCAAATCAGAAGCATGTGGTATTTCCGAATAAGAACACACACCAGGATCGTGAATATTTCAAAAAAAATACCGTAAACTTCTGGAAAAAAAACTTTTTTGGAAATTCAGGAAAGAGATCAATATGAACTGCAGGGAATGATATGGACTCTGAGTTATACTCTATATATAGCAGTTGGAAAACGTCTAGACAGAAAAGAGAATGAGTCAACAGTCTGTGATTGGAGGATCTCATGAGTGTCTTTGGTTAGGGATTTTAGATACATGTTAAGTATGAAATAGTAACAGTCAAATCAATTACAAAGCAATATGAGATGATGTCATGTGTACTGTTAAATTGTACGGGTTGGGGGGGCAGCTTCTGCAATGTCAAGTTGTAAAACTTGAGTGCCTTTAGAATTAGATGCTAATATTAAATGTAATGCTTTGTATATGTCTTTATTAGATACACAGTTCTATGCCACTTGCATGCAGTCAGCCTAGTGAGTCATAAGAACTCAAAGACAGATTAACCTAGCAGGGGTTTTATCTGATTCCCTAAATGTTGAGGCTACAAAAAGAGGCATAGTGCTTACAAGACAAGTGTATTCACTAGTTGTCTATGTAAAATTAATTTGCCCAAATGGTCTTAATATATTTGTAGATCTGTACCTTGATGGTTTTAGAATATTGCACTTTGCTGAAAAGATGGCATTAAATTATATAAATTGATTGCTAAGTGAAATACAACAATTTTGAAAACAATACAGAATTTCATGAAATCAATGAAAATATTGAAGAATGTTTCAGATTACACACAGGTTTTAGCATACATATACAAATACATGTATAATTCTCTTAGTTTATACATATAATGTAGGACATAGAGAGGGGATTCTCAACATATTTAATTTTAATAGTCACAGTTTCACAAGTGATTTAAGAGGTTTATAATATTTTATAATATATAATGAGAATGTCAATATCTATCACATATAATTGCTTTATTGATTAAATGAAATAACTGATATATCCTATCTAGAAAGAATTGAAAGAATGTAAATAACATACATTGTGAAGTTAACTTTACCTCTTTCTCAAAATTACATCATAATTAGTTATTTGTTTACTCCCTTTGGGAGCAAAAGAAGACATAAGTCTGTGTTCTTTATTAATGTCAAGAGGCTCATCTACATATTTACCAACAAAATAATTTGCTCATCTTATTTATCTTTTTTATGATAAGGTTAAACTGCATACTAATGATCTTAAAAATTACTGTTCACTCTCAACTTCCAAAAATAATGAAATTACAAAGAATGTGCACATGTGTGGGCATGTATGTAGACATTTTTTTTTATATCCTGCAAAATCTGAGTTATACTTTAACCATGTAGAATAGAATATATGTTAGGGAGTATATGGAATTTGTGTTCAGTAGCATAGGCAAAATTATGTGTATTAAAATAAGTATGTTTAGAAAACACTCACACAATACTATTTTCTAGGTGCTATCTATGTGTTTGCCAATTTAAATTCATTAAATTTTTGTAACAAGACATGAGATGGCTTCTGTTTGCCTTTTCATTTTACAGCTGAAAAACCAAGCACAGAAAGATGAAATGATTTGCAGAGAGGTAATAAGGAACAAGTTCAAGTCCAGGCTTCTGGTTCCAGGGCCCATTCCCTTTATCACTAACCAGTTCTCTGAGCCAGTAAGTCCACTCTGACAAGTAGTAAGATGAATTAAATCTTTTTTTTTTTTTTTTTTCTGTTGTTACAGATTCAAGTTAGGACTGAGTGCTACTCTTAAGAAATTGCTGGAGTTTATTTGGGGCCTGGTATATGACATGTTTCTTTATAATGAGTTATTTAATACTTTTCACTCTACTTTGGTGATAGCTACAGGGAAATATTATGATCCTGTTTAAAAGACTGATCTTTTTATTTGGCTTCAAAAATTGCTTGATGTCAGCAGGACATGAATACAATCCTTTGATTTTTGTGGAAGCTGATATCCTGAGTAAGTTTCCAACAGCCTTTCAGAAAATAATGAACAGCATAATTGACTTTTCTTTGGTGTTTGTGGACAAGCACTGAGGGCAATGTCATCTACTGACTCAGAGGTACACAGCCTCCAAAGGCTTTCAGCACCACCACAGAACTGGAGTAAGAAACGTCAGCTGTCTGAGAGCCTCTCCGTGATGCGGTTACCATGAGTGTAATGAGAAGTTCCGTAACAGCCCTCCGGTTTCTGTGGTGTTTTCTGCCATGCAGTGGCCTTTCTACATTGTGAGTGCACATCTCCAGCCATTAGCAACCTCATGTCAACAGCATCTCCTACTTCTTACCAGATAAGTGAAGACACCAGGGTCATCTCTTTTCATTCCCTGCCTCTGTCTCTAAACTTTGCATATAATCCTCTTAGCACTTTTTCTGCTCCTCAGGGAGGTGTGAACATGGCTAAAACCTTCCCTGGTGCTAAAGATTCCATCTCTTTTTTACTGCCTTGTCTTGCCTCCAAATTTCGACTTTTCTATTTTTTTTAGTCACTCTCCTTTTCACTGGTTCCTTTCCTTTAGTACACAAACATATTTCAAGTCCTTGACTTGACCCTGTAGTCTCTTCCGTAGCTATTTCTGTTTTCTTTCCACTTTCGCTTCTGGAAAGTCTGATATGCATCCTTTCTTCATAGTGAATTTGGAAATCCCTGCTGTCTGGATTTTCTCCTTGAGATCCTCAATAAAGCAATTCAACATCCAGAGATAACTCATTTTTTAAAGGTTCTCACATGTGAGAATTCCTCTTTCTGAATATAGTCCTCTCTCCACTTCTTGAACTTTATTCTTCCACCAAAACTTCTCTTTAAACACAGACTGAAGTTGAGGTCTATTTCCCATTGCTTCTGAAATATCTTTCCCTGGGAGAGGCAAAAGGCGTATCCAAGTTAGTGCATTCTAACTGAATACACCAGACACATGTATTCTCAAACTTATAGCCTTATTTTCTGTCTCAGCTAATGGCATAACAACGCTTCCATCTCCCAAGCTAGATACCTTGGCTTCCTTTTCAAGTCTTTCTTCCTCCTAATTATTATATCCAATCACGCATAAAAAATTTATATTCTAACCACTCTCCTTTTCATTTTTCTACTCGCTCTTTGCCATCATAGTTCTCCTGGACTAAAATAATAAGTTTCCTACAGTGTGCCAAGCAGTGCCACCTTCCCCGAACTGTATCATTTGGAAATACAGTTTGCCGATGTCGTTAGTGATCTGGTAGTAAAGTCTTCAGCTGTCATTAATTAAGGATCTCATGATGAAGTCATTCTGGATTTAGGGTGGACCCTGAATTCAGTAACTAGTGTCCTCATAAAAAGAGGGGACACAAACACGGACACACGGAGAAAAGAAGGTCATGTGAAGACAGAGGCAGAGTTTGGAGTTACGCTGCCACAATGTCTGGGGCCACTGGGGGATGGCAGAGGCAAGGAGGGCTTCTCTAGAGGCTTCCAAGTGAGCCTGGCTCTCCTGAAACCTGATTTCAGACTCCAGCATATGATAAAGAGACAAAGTAAATTTCTGTTCTTTTCAGTTTGTGACACTTTGTTACGGCGAGCCTGAGAAACCAATAGACTCTTTGATAATGAGTTGAGAGCTATAGAATGTCTTCCCAGGGGGCTGGGGGGAGAGAGGCACAAACACACATATTCAACATTTTACATACCTTTGCTAAAGTTTCAAGAAATTCTAAGTCCTCTGTAGATCCTCTTAGTATCCAGGCAACGGCTGAAGCACCCTGCTGCTACACTTGGATCTAGAGTTACATGACACGAATACAATTCTGATTATGCCATTTTCTGATTTAAAACATAAACACGTTTTCTCAACTCCAAGGCCCTGTAACGATGTGATTGCATTCTCATACACTACAGCTCCCTTGCTGAACCACCTTTTATTCTCATCACTCTAAATGAGTATCTGTTTCCAGATCATTGTATGCCTCTGTGCCTTTGCACATGCTGGCCATGCTGCCTGGGACACCCTTATTTCCATCTGCATCCGGTTATCTCATTCCTGAAGTATATGTGATCACTTATCTCCTCTGTGAATCAAATTCTCTCACTGCCAAAGTACTGGTATCTTTTTAAAAAGTGATTCTAGTCCCTGACCCCGGAGCTTACTGATAAAATATAAGATGCTTTTCTTTTCTTTTTTTTTTTTTTTTTTGCTTTTCTTTGAATATAAAACATCTTTAATTATAATATTGTATTGTGATATTTTGTTTACCTTTCTATATCTATCAACTGTGTTTCCAATTTCTTAAAGAATTCATAACAATGGTGATAATATATAATGTCAAATATACTCTAGTATTAAAAATTGTAGGCTTTTATTTCAATTATTAAAGACAGGAACCTCAGAATCATAACCTATGGGATTTTGACTGACTAAATGCATAAACTTTAGATACCTCAGTTTTTCTTTCTGTAAGCTGGTTAAAAAGGCGCTTAACTCAAAGAACTCTTGTGAGGGTTGCAGAGAAAAGAGATCTAATAATTTGAGCACAGCATCAGGTATGTAGCAGGAATTTACTTAAATTTAGCAGCTCCTCCTCATTTATAAATCTATGGTAGTATATCTGAGTTTGTAAGAAATAGCTCCAACACTTGATTTTCTGATAACTCATCTGTGGAAGATTTATTTTATTGATTTTATAGTCTTGGTTCTATTCAATGTGTTCCTTTTTCTTTGTTTCCTACAAAATAGCTGCTAAATCTGGAGTATTGGATCTCTTGGCACGATTACATATGAATTTGGTAAAATCAGTAAATGGCATATACTATCCAATTGGCCTTCTTTTTGTGGTTTTAGTAGTCATTAATGCTAATGCACATTTCTATTAATTCATTGGAGGTGCAATGTACTGATAGTCTAGCATTTATTTTTCTTTTTTCATTTATCTGAGATGTTGTTACAAGGAGAAATTTCAGCATCAATTGTTTGGTAATCCAGGGGTTCATATAGGAAAGCAGTATAAGTTTTTTATTCTTTTGCAGACATGAACCTAAAGGTAACTGGTTTTTATAAAATTATGAACACCTGGATTTACACATATTTAGTGGGTTGTTACACATATTTAGTAATAATGGCTTGAGATTGTTGTCGACATTGAAGCTAAAATTGTTCTCAACTGACCCTTGAGTCCCACTGACATAACCCTAGTAAATTTTCTTTCCTATCTAATACAAAATATGGTTCATATTGAACAAGTCCTTCCTCAGGCATGGCATTAGCCATTTTCCGAGGAAACAGTTTAATTTTATTTAGAACGTCAGTTTAAGACGTTTGAACTGGGTGCTGCTTGTTATTTTTGTGTTGGTCATTGTCTATAAGCCTGTTCCATGGACCAATCAAGACAACACGGGCACATGTGCTCAAACATAAACCACCTCATCAGGTCATATTGATTCCAATCAAAATCATAACTAGGAGCCTTTATTTGACCTCTTATCAATGGCACTGTGTATCTTTCCTTTTGCACCAAGAGGGTTGGTTTTCACAGATACAATTAGCGCGTGCACATTGAAACTCCATAGTATACACAGCAGTGGTCAATGATAACATTATCATGACCACTGCTGGTCATGATATAAAACATGATTATAAAACATTAAAACATTTTGCATTTACTCCTCCTATTCTTTTCTCATTTTCATATCGTTATCCTATATCTATGCATCAACATCGCCTACTGTCCTCACTTCTCTTTAACCTTCACTTAGCTTTTCATTCTACTGCTCAGCACAGTTCCTGTGTTAATAGATTTCTAGTCATTTTGGTTATGTGAAGCAACTAGTTCTCTAGTTGTCTACCTAGGAGCTCTTCAAGGGACAATTTTTCACAATTCTTGCATATTAATAATAGTTGTTCTGTGTTCTTTATACTTCAGAGTCAGCTTTCCTTCGCTTATACTTTTTCCCCTTGGTTTTCTTTAATATATCTCATGTTATTTTGAAATAAAGCATTGTTGTCAAAAAAAAGTCTAATGATAAATTGCACACATATTTATTTTAATGCAAACAATGCATAGTTTTCTTTTAAAGATCATAATTTTCCTAGACTATACCTTGATGTTTATAGAATGGGCATCATCAACATGCAGATTCAGATCTATTTCTGGAAAGATTTTGTTCTGTAAAATTTACTTGAATTAATTGGTTTTTGTGCTTGGTCTGTTCTCCCATTTCAGTTTACTTGTTAGGGACTCCTGCAATTCTTGTGTTAGTTTTTACCAACATTTTTAAATATCTTTTGATCTTTTGATATGCTTTCCGTGTATATCTTTATGCTTTCATTGTCTTTAGGGATCTTATTCTCATTTTCATACTATAATTTCATATGGTATTTGAATACTTGTGTTAACTTTTGTGTGAAATTTGTTTTCTTGGACTTTTAGAATCAGGGAGCATTCTAACTTCTGTTTCTCTGCGGGTGTTTACTTGTCTCTTATAGTGAGACACAAATGCATGAAAGCTTGTTTCTGTGATTTCCTTCTGGTTCTTCTCCCTTTCACTTCGGTAAATTTTTTTACTTTATTTCAGGTATTTCTAACTAGTTCAATATTGATTGTGCTCACAGCATTATGCCTTTCTTAGAAGGGAATGCTGCTAGGCCACCCTTCAGGCTTCTTATGGGGCCCAACTACTCTAGGGCCTTTGGTCCTTCTTACCACCAGCCCCTTGAATCCACCTGCTGGTGCAGCGTCCTCCCAGCTCTTCCTAGTCATACACTCATGGTTTCCCCTTTCCGGTGCTTCAAATACCACTCTGTTGCTTCCTTTTTGGCCTTACCACACATTGCCGATACTCCACAGGTTTTATTCCCACCAACCTAAAGGATAACCCTGTCACCTGATTTTGTTGTAAATGTTGCTCAGTGATTTGACTTTACTATTGAGTTTTTATGCTAGCATATTAGTTTCCCGCTCTTGCTGTAACAAGTTACAACAAACCCAGTGACCTGATAGAACACACATTTACTATCTTACTACTCTAGAGGTCAGAAGTCCACAATCGGTCTCACAGGGATAAAACCAGAGTTCTTGTGGGTTATTAGAGGAAAATCCATTTTCTTTTTTTTTTTTATTGTTGGGGATTCATTGAGGGTATAATAAGCCAGGTTACACTGATTGCAATTGTTAGGTAAAGTCCCTCTTGCCATCATGTCTTGCCCCCATAAAGTGTGACACACACCAAGGCCCCACTCCCCTCCCTCCGTCCCTCTTTCTGCTTCCCCCCCATAACCTTAATTGTCATTAATTGTCCTCATATCAAAATTGAGTACATAGGATTCATGCTTCTCCATTCTTGTGATGCTTTACTAAGAATAATGTCTTCCACTTCCATCCAGGTCCATTTTCTTACCTTTTCCATGTGTCTGTGTTCCCAGTTCATACCCTCTTTCTTCATCTTTTTTTTTTTTTTTTTTTTTTTTGCAGTTTTGGCTGTAGGTTTGAACTCGCCACCCCTGGTATATGGGGCCGGCACCCTACTCCTTGAGCCACAGGTGCTGCCCTTCTTTTTCTTCACCTTCAAAACCTGTTGTGTGGTGTCTTCACCTCTCACTTTGACTCTGACACTCCCATCTTTCTCTTTCTTTCTCTTTAGATTACATTGGGTCCTCTGGATAATCCAGGATAATCCCGCATCACAACATCCTTAATTTAATCATATCTGCAAAATCCCTTTGCCATGTAAGGTAACGTGTTCACAGGTTTGGGGAATTGGGGGTATCTGGTTACAGACATCTGTGGGGAGCCATTATCTGTCTCCCACAGTGGGAATTCAGTGCAATCTTAAAAAGCTGCTACCATAACATTCCTCAAATCCTCTCCTGAACTATTACATTTTTTCTCACCATTACAAATTCTGATAGAAGCCTGAAATGTTAAGAGAAGATAAAGTTTGAATATCACAATTCATTCATACTTCCCTTAAATAAAAATGTTTGTGTGATATTATGTCATATTTTATCATATATTTTATAATAAATATTTCATTGGCCAGAAAATATTTTAATCAATGATTAGAAAAATGAGAGATGCTAAATATTACTGGTGTGTATGTTTATAAATCTTGGACTCCCACATGGTTCAGGTGGTTTACAATAAAAAGATACATTTAAATGGAGAAACAGAATGGTTAAAGTTTGCAAGCCCCTAAATAATGCCAATAAAAAATTATCTCATCTGCATGTGGGTTATAGATGAACAGTAAAGAAAAAGTCATGCCTTCCATGTCTGTTTTGAATTAAAGCTCTTCTGAAGAAAAACATGGAAGTCATTCAGGCTTGCACATTCTTTAATTTCTTTTATTACGGCCTGCACAAAGTCAGTGTAGCTAGGGGACAACACACAGGCTTTCAGGAACTACAAAGTGGAACAGCTGGTCCCAATTACCCTCTATAGTGTGACCATATGCACAAATGTTCAGCTTTCTGTTTAAGTTCATGAATTAAAAAAAAAATGAATTCCTTACAAAAATTTGAGACATGCTATGGTCTATGTATACATTTATTTCCACTAACTTTTAGCCTCCTAGTTTTGGTCAAATATATGAATCAAGCAATTCAAATATTTAAGATAGAATGTTTAAACTGGCATAACAGAAGTCTTTTCAACTTTAAACTAAACCTACAATGCAATAGTTTTTAAAAAACTTCACCTCCTGGAACAAAACATGTTTCAGGAAACATGGAATTTTAAAATAATCATTTAATAAAGAAATCGAGCAACTTTTCATTAAGCATCAAACATAGGCAACTTCTGTGTCAGCTGAGTAAAACTAATGAGATTTGGCATTTCTGATTCCAATGACCTTTATCAAAATCATAGGCCAGCTCTTAAATACATCACATTGAACTTGTGATAACAAATACACATGGCGAGCTGACCTTTGTAATAGCAATCTGAGGTTGAAAATCACACCGTTTCATATTCTCTACTTGGAGTTCAAAGTAGGTTTTTAATATTACTGTCGTCTTAGTTAATTTGAATTTTTAACATTTTGTAGGAACCAGTGTGCTTAAGGCCCATTATATTCTCTGTATTAATGAGTAATGTAGCTAGCACCATGAAGGTGGCATTCACTGACACAGAAACTTATTATAATACCCAATATAAATATGCCTTACTTTTTAAAAGTGGGAATATAGTGATTTGTTCAGTTTAGGAATATGCCTCAACTTTAAGTTAGTGAAAAAATGATAATAAAATGTATCTTCTGATTAAGTAGCATTATGAATAAGTAAAGGCAAAATTGTGTGGTTCATTGAAAATAGAATGCCTACCATATTTAAGAAATAAATTAATATGAATAAGAACAGAGTGTGCTTATATAGTATGGAACTTCTCCATAACCAGCGGTCCTCAACCTGTGTGTTGCGACCCATAGGAATTGTATTAAAGGGCCGTAGCATTAGGAAGGTTGAGAACCACTGCCCATAATCCTCCTGTTTTATAAGTAGTTTCCATTTTAAACAAATATATTTTTCTAAAGATAGTATTTAAGTAGGTATTGAAGATCATATATCTGTAGTTGCAATTATATTTTATAAAAAATAAACGTAAAAGTATACTGTTCAAACAGTTCTTTTATTTATGATTTATTAGTTTGCATTGCTTGGAAAAGGGGAAATGTAATAATTGGGCCTTCTTGTCAGACACATTTTATTTACGTTGCTATGAATTTGGAGACTAGAAAGTGAAAAGAAATTACTGGACAACAATTACTGGAGTCCCATTTGTGTGGTCTGGGCTTTTTCTATTTGCACAGTTTCATCAGCATAACAGAACATGTTAACAGGCTGAAATTTTGTAGAAAATTGTGTTAAACTAGATGAATGAATATTTATCAAAGTCCAGCTATCTAAATCCTATTGAAATGTTTTACTGACTTTTGACTATACAGAACAGAAAATTAGTTGTCTCAATGGCACTAACCAGTTCTAGGAACTGATTTTAAAAGCATTTCAACTATTTAGTTACAGCATTTCCTGGCATTGTGATGAAACATGCTTCTTCATCTTCTTCAATATCTGAAATACTAATTCATTTGAAAGGATCAGACACAATGCCATTCACAAGACTAGAAATGTTTTCCGGATATTTCCCTGATATATTGAATATTTGTTTAGGTTTTTGTAACCATAGGACTATTTCACCTAATAAATTTTACCTTGTAGTTCATTAATAATCACTTAACCACTTTAAACTTTTAGCTATTATAGTAATAACTAGGATACCTCCAGTTCTATAATCCTACGATGTGTAAAACTCATTGCAAGTCCTAAAGTACAAAAACACCCTTCAATCACCAACCAAATCTTTCATTATGAAACAGAAGTGTGAACATTAATGATCTGCTTAAAATTCACTGTCAGAAAAGTTGATAGAAAAGCATCTAATATTTTATATTGGTATATTTCAATAATAGATGATGACACAACTTCAACTGTTGTGTCACGCACAATATTTAATATTCTCCTGGGACTAGTATTTCAAAGTATAAATCAAAATCCAAATAAACAACAGTGCTTCACTTGAAAATCATAAATATCTGACAAACATCAATGAATGGTTTATTATACAAGAGTCACGTATTGATAGATGGGGTGGCTTGCACATTTGTTATTGCTATTTTCAAATCTGTTCATGCTTAGATCACTCTCAATATGATCAATAAGCATCTTAATAGGGTGGCCAAGATCCTTAGGAAAGATTTTTCTTTCTTTTTTATTTTCACTGTCACTATGCTTTTCTACATTTCTTGTTCTGAAGTTTTCTTTTTCCTGTTTGTAATACTTTTTAAACAGAGACAGACTCCTCATCACCTAAAAAAAAAAAAAAAAAAAAAAAAAATAGGTTCAGAGGTAAGTCTAAGGTACATGGGGAGAAAATGGCTGGCATCTTATCCCTTGCACTGAACATTAAGGCAAGGTCTCATTTCTGTGATGAGGACAGAGCACCTTAAGACTCTTAGCACCTCAATGCTGTCATTGAATCTTCCTGCAAAGCGGGGAATATTCATGTTCATAACCAGGGGAGGGAAAGACTACCCTGGACAAAAGAAGATCTCTTCATTAGAATTACTGAATTGTTTTAACTAGTTAGTGTTGCTTTTCTTCATTTTGGTTCACTTTCAACTTGTTAAGATTGAAAAAGTCAAATTGTTATATGCATAATCATCCCCCACTTTTTTAATCTTATAAAAGCAAAGTATGAGATCAATTACATTCATGAGCTAGAAAAAGTGCTACATACCTCAGTGCTGAATATCACTATGGTCACCTTCAAAGTACTCCCCCTGAGAAGCTAGACCCCGATGCCAGGGCCTAGTACACCCTTCAAAGCACTTTTTCTAGAATGAATTTGTGAACTTAATTGTTCAACCTTTATTTGCTTTGCATCACTATAAATTTACAGATATACAAATTACACAACATTAAATAGCATTCATTTAAAAATAATGTTAATAATATAACATATTAACCATGATTTAAATTGCAAAAAGTTCACGTTGGTGGCAATGCATCAAAAAGTTAATGTTATTGCCAGAGTCAGATAGAGCTTCCGTTGGAAACTACATTTACCCAATTGATTCTTGAATGCTCTTTATTCGATGTGTAGAACTAAAAATGATTACTTGTCATGTATTCCTTAGGAAACATTAGGATATATTTTGATATATAATTTTCATTGCATTGATGAATGAGAAACACAGAGGTGAAATGCCAATTGTGACATAGGAAAATAGCTTTATTTTGCAGTAGAATACTTCAACATTTCATATAAATCTTGTAGAGGCAGAATTCTCTGTGCATGTGTCTGTGTGGGTACATTTGTCTTAGAAAATAATTTAGAAATGGACTATAACAAACAGCAAAAACTAGAAATATAGAATGCATAGGAAACATTCCACTGCATCTCTTCCATACTGGAGAGCAAACTCATGTTGTTTCTAGCCTTTGTTAAAATTTTAGTTTGACTTGTCATCACAACTAGTTTTTGGGTGCACACAAGTTTACTGGACCATTACTCAGGTTGATAAATGGTTGTGTTTGGATGCCAGTCAAAACTTAGCTAGCCCAAGATTCACTGGAAGAGTCTCAGGGTTACTATTGACAGTCAATGTTCCTTCTAAGAAAGCAACAAAAGACACAGGCTGGTGCTTGGATTTCCACAGGGATTATTTTTCTAGTGTTTGAAACTATCTGGTGTTATCTTGTCCTATTTACTTTCCACATTAGGGAACACGCAAGAATTTCCAGGCTATTAATTAGAGAAAAGAGGATTTGGAGGAACACCTGAAAGGATATACATGTAGAGACAAAATGCAGAGAGTTAGGAGCAGAAAGGGAGAACATAGAACGTACTTTAACCCTCTCCAATCCAATTTTTTTCTGCCACCTGATTACTCCCTAGCTCTTATTCATTATTACTGGATCACTGTTAAAAAAGAGGAAAACATAAAAATGAACTCATTTAATGATTTTATTATCTATTTTTGATTACATAAAATAATTACAGTGTTTTTATTTTTGTTTATAAACAACAAAAAAATCATGAAATTGGATCAGAAAGGGTTAAGATTAATATGTAGTATGACAAACTCCTAGCACAAGAAAGCTGAATTTAATATTATTAAACTCCCAGAACAGTTGCTTTTTGGCAACTTTGATCTATATTAAGTATTTGGGAGAAGAACTCAATGGCTATGTTTAAACATTTCCCTGGTGGATACAAGCTCTCATTCTAGGAAATTTCTGTCTTCAGGCCAGCTCTAGTAGAAAGTCACACCAGGGAAGCTTTTAACAGACATTCTCCTAGAATTAACAAAACAAAAAATCCATTATCAGGAATATGCTTTATTCTGAGCCAATCCCAGGACATATTGCTTTATTTTATTATATGAAAATGCGCTTTAAATCTAAGCTAGGATTTTCAGAGTTGGTGGGTCTAGTCTTAACTATTGCTCTCCAGGCCAAGAGCTATCTGAGTAATGAAGATACTTTAATGGAAAAAGATGATAGAAGTGATAGGTATGCTCCGAATTGAGTCTAAAATGAGAGCTAAAGTCACTTTGGCTGTTTTATACCTCAGAAAACTTGATATTAGACTTTTTCTTCATAGACAACCAATGAGCCAGTTCTTTAACTCAAAGGGAATGAAACAAGTAGATCACAGGTACAATTTCATGACAGATAATTAGAAAGGAGTGGGCTTATCTGTTCATTCTAGTGAAACAGTATTGAGCTAATAAAGTGTAATACAATCTGTTCAACATATGTGCTTTAGAACTCTTTAATTCTATAAATAGAAAAGAGATAATTCCTTTCTCCTGAATTCAGTAGCTGAAGTCAAAAATCCTGACACAGTAATTAATCCACAGCTTTCAACTAGATGTCTATGAGCTCCTTTGCATTGTCTTTTTATATATTTCTATTTCTCTTTTAAATTTTTAATCAAACAATGGCTTATTTTGTTAATTTACTTTTAATTTCAAAAAATTAAGGGGACATAAATGTTTTTGTTAATGGATACACTGTATAATGCAAATATCAAGGCTTTGCCTGTTACCAGGATAGTGTTCATTGTCCTTGATAGTTTTATTTCTTGCTCCATCCCACCCTTCCCCCTTCATGATTTCCAATGTCCTTTGTATATCTCTGTGGCCGTGTGTGCCCATTATTTAGCTCCCACTTACTGGTGAGAACATGTGGTGTTTCTTTTCCCATTCTTGTGATACTTCACTTAAGATAATCATCTCCAGTTTCATTGAAGTTGCCAGAAATAACATTATTTCATTACATTTTGACGGCTGAGATGTACTCCATTTTGTGTGTACTCATGTATGTGTATATACACACATACCACATTTTCTTTATTCACTCATGAACTGTGGGCATTTTCCTTATTCACTCATGAACTGTAGATTGACTCCATATCTGTGCAATAATAAAATATGCTGCAGTAAATGTTCAAATGCTGTGTTTTTTGTTAAAATGGCTTATTTTCCTTTGGGTAGATACCACATAGTGAGATTACTGGATTCAATGGCAATTCTAATCATGTTTCTTTGAGAAGTATATACTGTCTTTCATTATTTTGCAGTCCCATCAACAGTATACAAAGCATTCCTTTTTGTGTTCATCCACACCAGCGTCTATTGTTGTTTGACCTTTTAACGATAGTCATCTGACATGGGTAATGTGATATCTCATTGTGGTTTTAATTTGTATTTTCCTGATGATTAGTGATGGTAAATAGTTTTTCACATGTTTTTGGCTAGTTGTGTATTTTCTTTTGAAAAACTTTTGTTCATAGCTTTTGCCAATTCTTTGATGATTTTCATTGCTTGATGATTTGTTTGAGTTCTTTGTAGATTCTTGTTATTAGCCTTGAGTTGGATATATAATTCGTGAATATTTTCTCCCATTCTATAGATTGTGTTTACTCTGTTGATTATTTTCTTTGCTATACAGAACATTTTTAGTTTAATTAAGTCTCATTTATTTATTTATGTGTTTGCCTTTAGGGTCTTAGTCATAAATTCTTCATCTATATTGAGGTTTAGTGAAAGTTTTCATATGTTTTCCTCTGGAAGTTTTATGATTCCATGCCTTACTTTTAAGTGTTTTATCCACCTTGAATTAATCAAACATGGGATGATTCATAATAATTAGGACATCTCCAAGACAAATAATCTTTAATTTGGTCACAGTCAACGTGAAGGATAAAATTCTATAAGCTGAAAAACAATAGAAACAACTAACCTACAAAGCAAAATCCATCAAGCTAACTGCATATTTCTCAGCAGAGCTGACAAGTCAGAAGATATAATGGCCTGATTTTTTAGTCTTTTTAAACAGAATAACTGACAGCCAAGAATTTGTGTCCTGAAAAATTAAGTTTCAGAAACAATGAAGAAATAAAGATGTTCCCATACAGGCAAACACTAAGGGAATTTGTTACTAGAAGGCTTGCTTTACAGGAAATGTTCAAAAATGCACTATCCATGGAACAGCACAATAGAAACTCACCAGTGTAAAAACACCTAAAGGTTAAATCTCCTACCTCTTATAAAACAATAGCACAAATGGGAAAACTAAACAACAAAGTGTCAGCCAACATAATGAATAGTACAGTTTCTCACTTATCAATACTAACTCTGAACATGAATGGCCTTAACACTCTACAGAAAAGATATAGACTGGATGAGTGGCTGAGCAAACAAAATCCAAATATATGCTGTCTTCAAGAAACCTATCTAACACACAAGGAGTCATGAAGACTCAAGGTAAAGGGATAAAAAAAATTTCCCTGCAAATGGAAAACAAAAGTGAGCAAGTGTAGATATTGCCATATCAGATGAAATGGATTTTAAATCAACAATGTTAAATAATATGCAAAGATGACCATTCTATAATGGCAAAGGGTGCAAGGCAACAAAAAGACATAACAATTCTCATACATATGCACCAAAGACAAGAGCACTCCGATTCATAAAACAAATTCTACTAGAGCTAAGCAAAGAAATATACAATAGCATCATAATAAATAGGAAATATAACACCCCACTGACAGAACGGGCAGATCACTAAAGCAGAAATACAACAAACACTGGACTTAAATAGGATTCTAGAACAAACGGATCTAACAGAGAGTTACAGACCATTCTACTCCCAAACTACTAATACGCATTCTTCTCATCAGCACATGGGACATTTTCCAAAACTGATCATATTTTAGTCCAAATAACAAGATTCTGCAAATTTAGATTTTTGTTTGAGAAACTTTAATATACTAATACCTGGATACCACTCCAAGAATTTTAAAAACATATCAGTATTAAATATTTTTAACGCTAAAAAAAAAAATAAAAAAAAAAAGCAAATTTAGAAAAAGAAAAAGTATACCATGTATCTTGTCTGACCACAGTGGGTGGGTTAAAACTAAAAATTAGTTCTAAGAGAAACTCTCAAATGTACACAAAGTCATAGAAGTTAAACAATCTGCTGTTGAATAATCCTTGGGTCAATGATGAAATTAAGATGGAAATCCAAAGATTCCTCGTGCTGAACAACCAGTAACACCAGCTTTCAAAATCTATAGGATACAGAAAAAGTTGCCATAAGAGGATTCTTTTTTTTTTTTTTTTTTTTTAGAGACAGAGTCTCACTGTACTGCCCTTGGTAGAGTGCCGTGGCGTCACAAGGCTCACAGCAACCTGTAACTCTTGGGCCTATGCGACTCTCTTGCCTCAGCCTCCCGAGCAGCTGGGACCACAGGTGCCCGCCACAACGCCCGGATATTTTTTTTTGTTGTTGCAGTTTGGCGGGGGCTGGTCTGAACCCGCCACCCTCGGCATATGGGGCCAGTGCCCTACTCACTGAGCCACAGGCAATTCTTATAAGGCTTAAATCCTTTCATCAGAAAGACAGAAATATAACAAATTAGCAACATAATGTCACATTTTAAGGAATGAGAAAAAGAACAAACTAATCACAAAGGCAGCAGAAGAAAAGAAACAACAAATCTCAAAACAGAACTAAATTAAATGAAAACAAACAAAAATGCAGAAAGAATCAAGAAACAGAAAGATGGTGGCCGAGTAACAGTTTCCCTGCAACTGGGAACAGGGAGTCTGGGAAGACAAGACTCCAGGCATCTGTGGCTGGTGGGATCAGCCTATAATCCATCCCTTTGAGGATACAGGGAGCCAGCAAGGGACTTCTGGACCCCAAGAGGAGGACAAAAACAGTGGAAAACTGGCAAGTGGTTGCGTGTGTTTGATCGACCTAATCACGCTGGCAACTGTAAGTACAAGCAGCAGTGAGACTGCAAACCGGAAAGGCCTTACCTGTGAACTGTTTCGGTGTTCTTGGACTTGGCACTCAGTTGAACTGCCTTGGGGAGAGCTTGAGAAGGAGTGTGGAGAACTTTGGGCATTGTCTGGGGCCCCAGACTGAGCCACTGAGCTGGGCGCACGAAGCCATTGTGAAAGAACTGACCCGACAAGCTCTGTCCTCAGGGTCTCAGAGCAAGGATTGGCGGGTCAAAGTAACCTACTGACTGAGCAGCCTAAAGGCGGGGACTGAGCTGCCTTACAGCCTTAATCCTTAGGGGCAGAGTGAGACGGTTTTGGCACACTGGAGCCTTGGGCTGTTGCCCTGGGTAGAGTGCCGTGACATCACAGCTCATAGCAACCTCAAACTCCTGGGCTTGGCACCGCAAAGACCTCCATAAGAGCTGTACAGTGACACCCGACTGGTGACCTGCACCCATCGGGCTTCCACATCCCCTAACCAGGAACTGCGGGAGCCATGCAACCCTGCACCCTCCCTCCTGTGTCCTCCCAGCTTCCACACTAGCCCATTCATCTGGACAGGGACTTGGTAGCTGCGTGCCCTTTGGAGCCCTCCCTGCCTCTGTGCAGAGCTCTTATCCTGGCCAGAGACTGCTGGAGCCTTGGGCTCTCTGTGCCAAAGTCACTGGGCACCTGGCATTTCCAGAACCGTGTGCACCACCCCAGCCCTGTTGCTGGATCTGGGTGTGTCACAAACTGGAGCTGCTTCCACAACCAGAACTCCCTAGCTAGAGTGGCCCCAGAGGATCTATACTGGGTCACTCCCTACAAAGATCCAGCAACAATAGAGTGATCCCGCTGGGGTCTAATCTTGGAGAGACACCTCCCCAACTCTGAGGACAGCTAGAGGCAATAATGAAAAACAATCATGAGGTGAAATCAACAGAAAAACTCTGGCAATATGAATAATCAGAGTAGATCAACTCCCCCAAGGATCAATGGGGCAGAAACAGCACAAGACGCCATGCACAAGCAAATAGCTGAGATGTCAGAAATTGAATTCAGGATCTGGATAGCAAATAAGATCGAATTAGAATTCCAAAAGTTACCTCAAGAATTCAACGGATTCAAAGACCAAATGACCAAAGATTTTGACACATTGAGACAAGAAGTTGCATCCCTCAAAGATCTGAGAAACACAGTAGAATCCCTCAGTAACAGAATGGAGCAAGCAGAAGAAAAGATTGCTGACATTGAAGACAAAGCTTTCGAACGCTCCCAAACCCTCAAAGAAGAAGAGAAATGGAGAGCAAAAACAGACCACTCTCAGAACCGGGCAAGGTTGCCCATTGTCTCCATTGCTCTTTAACATTGTAACGGAAGTTTTAGCCATTGCAATTAGGGAAGAAAAGGCGATCAAGTGTATCCACATAGGGTCAGAAGAGATCAAACTTTCACTCTTTGCAGATGATATGATCGTATATCTGGAAAACACTAGGGACTCTACTACAAAACTTTTAGACGTGATCAAGGAATATAGCAATGTCTCAGGCTACAAAATCAACACCCATAAATCTGTAGCCTTTATATATACCAACAATAACCAAGCCGAACAAACAGTCAAGGACTCTATTCCTTTCATAGTAGTGTCAAAGAAGATGAAATATTTGGGAGTATACCTAACAAAGGATGTGAAAGATCTTTATAAAGAGAACTATGAAACTCTAAGAAAAGAAATAGCCAAAGATGTTAACAGATGGAAAAACATACCATGCTCATGGCTGGGAAGAATCAACATTGTTAAAATGTCCATACTGCCCAAAGCAATATATAATTTTAATGCAATTCCATTAAAGCTCCATTGTCATACTTTAAAGATCTTGAAAAAAATAATACTTCGTTTTATATGGAATCAGAAAAAACCTCCAATAGCCAAAACATTACTCAGCAATAAAAACAAAGCAGGAGGAATCACGCTACCAGACCTGAGACTGTACTATAAATCAATAATGATCAAAACAGCATGGTATTGGCACAAAAGCAGAGAAGTAGATGTCTGGAACAGAATAGAGAACCAAGAGATGAATCCAGCTACTTACCATTATTTGATCTTTGACAAGCCAATTAAAAACATTCAGTGGGGAAAAGATTCCCTATTTAACAAATGGTGCTGGGGAAACTGGCTGGCAACCTGTAGAAGACTGAAACTGGACCCACACCTTTCACCATTAACTAAGATAGACTCTCACTGGATAAAAGATTTAAACTTAAGACATGAAACTATAAAAATACTTGAAGAAAGTGCAGGGAAAACTCTTGCAGGAATCGGCCTGGGTGAATATTTTATGAGGAGGACTCCCCAGGCAATTGAAGCAGTATCAAAAATACACTACTGGGACCTGATCAAACTAAAAAGCTTCTGCACAGCCAAGAACATAGTGAGTAAAGCAAGCAGACAGCCCTCAGAATGGGAGAAAATATTTGCAGGTTATACCTCCGATAAAGGTCTAATAACCAAAATCCACAGAGAACTCAAACGTATTAACAAGAAAAGAACACGTGACCCCATCTCAGGGTGGGCAAGGGACTTGAAGAGAAACTTCTCTAAAGAAAACTGACACAAGATCTACAAACACATGAAAAAAAGCTCATCATCATTAATCATCAGAGAAATGCAAATCAAAGCTTCTCTGAGATATCACCTAACCCCAGTAAGAGTAGCCCACATAACAAAATCCCCAAACCAGAAATGTTGGAGTGAATGTGGAGGAAAGGGCACACTTCTACACTGCTGGTGGGAATGCCCACTAATACGTTCCCTCTGGAAGGATGTTTGGAGAATACTTAGAGACCTAAAAATAGACCTGCCATTCGATCCTATAATTCCTTTACTAGGTCTATACTCAGAAGACCAAAAGTCACAATATAACAAAGACATCTGTACCAGAATGTTTATTGCAGCCCAATTCATAATTGCTAAGTCATGGAAGAAGCCCAAGTGCCCATCGACCCACGAATGGACTAGCAAATTGTGGTACATGTATACCATGGAATACTATGCAGCCTTAAAGAAAGATGGAGACTTTACCTCTTTCATGTTTACATGGATGGAGCTGGAACATATTCTTCTTAGCAAAGTATGTCAGGAATGGAAGAAAAAGTATCCAATGTACTCAGCCCTATTATGAAGCTAAATTATAGCTTTCACATGAAGACTATAACCCAACTATAGCACAAGACTATGGGGAAAGGGCCAAGGAAGGGGAAGGGAGGGGGGCGGTTTTGATGGAGGGAGGGTAATGGGTGGGGCCACATCTATGGTGCATCTTAGAATGGGTACAGGTGATTGCACTAATGTACACAGCTATGATTTAACAATAAAAAAAAACTAAAAAAAAATGTCAACTAAAATGTTCAGAATACTGTTCATTATCATTATTGAAAACTGAGATTAAAATAAAGTCAGAATTACCTACAATCAAAAAAAAAAAAAAAGAATCAAGAAACAGAAACTTGTTTTTTTGAAAAGATAAAACAGATGGACCACTAGTCAGATTAACCAGAAACAGAGAGAAAGGGCTCAGATACACTCAATGAAAAAATGAACATGGAGACATTACAACTGATACCACAGAAATACAAAATAGCAGTGGCACCTGTGGCTCAGTGGTTAGGGCGCTAGCCTCATATACTGAGGGTGACAGGTTCGAACCCGGCCCAGCCAAACTGCAACAAAAAAATAGGTGGGCGTTGTGGCAGCACCTATGGTTCCAGCTACTCGGGAGGCGGAGGCATGAGAATTGCTTAAGCCCAAGAGTTGGAGGTTGCTGTGAGCAACCTCTACCGAGGGTGATAAAGTGAGACTATGTTTCAAGAAAAAAAAAAGAAATACAAAATAGCATCCAGGAATACTATAAAAACTTAGTAAAAAAAAAATAGAGGAAATACATACCTTCTTGGAGAATAAAGCCTCCTGACCCTGAATCAGAAAGAAATTGAAATTCTGAGCAGACTAATAATGATCAGAGACATTAAAGTACTAATAAAAAATCTCCCACGGCTTGGTGCCTGTAGCTCAAAGGTTAGAGCACCGGCCACATCCTCCTGATCTGGTGGGTTAGAACCTGGCCAGGGTCAGCTAAACAAACAAACAAAGAAGTATCCAGGCATTGCAGCAGGAGCCTGTAGTCCCAGCTACTTGGGAGACTGAGGCAAGAGAATTACTTGAGCCTAAGAGTTTGAGGTTGCTATGAGCTATGATGCCACAGCACTCTACCCAAGGTGACAGATTGAGATTCTGTCTCAAAAAAAAAAAAATCTCCCTAGGAAAAAGAAAGCCTCTGACCACATGGATTTACAGTCAAATTCTACCAGACCTTCAAAGAAGACCAAATACCTATCCAACCTACAAAAATTATTCCATACATTGAGAAGAGAGGAATCCTTCCTAAATCGTTCTACGAAGCCATTATCACCTTGATACTGTAGCCAGGAAAGGGCACAACACAAAAGACAACTATAGAAAATAGTTTTCACAATATCTTTTGTGGATGCAGATGCAAAAATCCTCTAAAAATACTAACAAACCAAAATCAACAGCACATCAAGAAGATAATTCATCAAGATCAAGTGGATTTCATTCAGGGATGCAACAATGGTGCAACATACACAAATAAATAAACATAATTCACCACATAGAGAGAAGCACTACAAAGACCACATGATCATCTCAACTGATGCAGAAAAAGCATCCAGTAGAACCCAACGCCCTTTCATGATAAAAACCCTCCACAAACTAGGCCTAGAAGAACATGCCCCTATTTCTTTTTCTTCTTCCTCTTCCTGCTTTAATTAGCCCTCATATTTGTTCTTTTCCTTCCTGTTTTTGAGCCACTGCTCTTCTTCCTCCTATTTCTTTTCTGTTGGATGTCAGTGGAGATGTGCGTATGAGGGATACTATATAGACGATATCTAAGGTAAATTTGGAACACGAATGTAATTAGAGAATATATGAGTTTTCTATGGCTGCCATAAAAAATCACCCAAACTTGACAGCTTAAAACAATATAGATTTACTATCTCATAGTTTCTGTAGGTCCTGTGTTCCTTCCTTTAGGCTAAGGTAACTTTTCAGAGTTTAAGAAGTCAAGTGGGCTTCTGCTTATTCTCACAATGCAAAAACCTAGGTGTCATTGGCTATATTCCCCTCTGGTCATGCTGGGGAAGATTCTATTTCCTGGCTTAAGCAAGTTATTGGCAAAAATCAGTTTTGTGCAATTATTGGACTGCCCAGCAGTGAGGCTTGTTCTGTTTCTACAACTGCCTTGGCTCTTCAGCTTCTTTCTCTTTAACAACAGCAGTAGCGGGTGAGTCCTTCTTAGGCCTTTTATCTCCTGCTGCTTCTTTTGCTACATCTCTCTCGTCAACTCTTCTGCCTTCTGATTTTGTTTTTTCCTTTTACCTCTTTGTCCCAGGTGGAGAAAGATGTAAAGTGGATCTGGAGGAGCAAATGGAAGATACGTAGCTTACAATATTACCTTCTTTAAGTGGTTATTATAAAGAATAAATAAATTTTAAAATTCATGCAAACCACTTATATTTGTAAGGGCAAAATGATTACATTAAACCAAACTGCAGCTCAGGCTAATCTCCCTAATTTACAGTCACCTAATGAACAATTTTAGTTTTATATTTAAAGTCTCCTTTGGTAACATATTTGCAAATTTAACAACAGAGGATGAAGCTCATGAGGATCCAAATCCTGTCTACTACACTGATATTGCATTGTTAGTATTTTAATGTCCTATTTCTAGTTAACCATCATGACCCTAGAAAAGCCTTAAAAATGCTTTCAAGAATGGTCAGTTTGGGGGAACTTGGCTTTCTGTACTCAGCAAGTTGAATTAGATATAATATGACACATAGAAGTAAAGCTAATAATCTTTATATAATCTCTAGAACAATTGAACTTTGGAAAATAGTTATTTAAAATTGATATTATTTATAATAATCAGTATTAAGCAGGTTCCTTTTTATAGTGAATTTTTACTAAGGAATTATCATATTGCTTCATATTATTCACAAGTATATTAATGACAATGAAAATCACTTCAATAATTTAATAATATTTTCATATCCAGTTCCTTATTCTTGTATAACTTGTTTTATTTTATTTTAAAAAGTCAAAATACAGGCTATATTAAATCTCATTTTTAGAAACTAATTTTTTTCTTTTAGTCCCTTTTATTGTTTACTTATACTACATTTTTAGATATGAGATTACTTCCCCCAGGTGGAACGATAGACTCTTTCTATTTGTTTTTCAAAAAGAAAACAACCAACATCATCACCAGGGATGCAAGCATGTAGGACAATATAAGTTTCACATCCCAACAAGATACTGTTATCAGTTTTTAAAATTTTATCTGTTTTGAAAAGAGTCCCTTTATTTTAAATATGGTAAACTTTGTGTTAGATAAAAGGTTTCCTCTCTTTAATATAATATTGTTTTCAGGGATTTTCTTTCCCTTCCTCCCTCCTTCCCTCCCTCCCTCCCTCCCTGCGTTTCCCTCTCTTTCTCTCTCTCTCTCTTTCTTTTCTTCTTTCTTTCTTCCTTTCATCAAGATTCTGGGAATAGAGACAAGAGTGGATACCTTCCTTTGACATTTTTATATAAATATCTCCTTTAAGGATAAAAATGGTTATATATCCCAAGGAAGTTGGTCAATTCAGGCTTGGAATTTATTAAGTTGACAATGTGAGTCATCGTCTGCGTTTTTAAAGAATGACCATTTAAAAAAGACACACTTGATTTTTTTTACCCTTTATTTACACAACAGTGCTGAAAGGCGTAAGATGATATTTATAAAAAGTTTTTGATTAATAGAGAAAGAATCACATAAAACAATACGCTTATTGTTTTGTTTTTAATTTATCTGAAATAAAATTATTACCTAGGGATTTGTTCTTTTGCTTGATTTAAACTAATAAGCCTATTCTCTTTTTCATTTTTTTCTGAAAATCATAAAAATACCAAAGAATAAATTTGAAATGGATAGGCTAAACTAAAGTACTACTTATCTCATTAATTGTACATCAAGAATTTACACTACACATAAAATATCAATAAAAGTCGATTTGTTAACAATTTTTTAGAACACTAAAAAATTGTTTCCGAGGTGTATTTAAATCCTTTCTGTATATTCCTTATTCATTTGTCTATAGAGCAGCATGGATGGTTGTCCTGAACGTGCATTTTTTTTTTAATTAACTTATAATTTTAGAAAATTTTAGCTTTACAGATATGTTACAAAGATAATATAGAAAGTTCCTGTATACCCAACACCCAATTTCTTCAGTTTAATGATTTACATTAGTTTGGTAAATTTTTAATAGGTAATAAACAAATAATGTTGATAAATTAGGAACTTAAGATCACACTTTATGGATATTTAATTAGTTTTACATAGTGTCCTTTCTATTCTGAGATTCTGCTGAGGCTACCACTCTACTTTTGCTTACTTTGTCTTTTATCTCCTCTAGACTTAGACCATTCCTTAGTCTTTTCCTGTTTTTGATAACCTTGGCAGTTTTGATGAGTATCAGTCAAGTATTTTAGAGACTATCCATGAGTTGAGATTTGTCTGATGTTTTTCTCATGATAAGATTGGGGATATAGACTTTGGTGATGAAGACCACAGAGGCAAAATGTCATTTTTATCACATCATGTTAAGGGTATGCACGTAATGGAAATTATCACTATTCATGCTAATCTTCCTCACCTGATTGTCAGGTTTCTCCACCAAAAATGTACTCCCCCCATCTTCTTTTTCTTTTAAACTGAATACTTTAAAACAAATTTACTGTGATCATCCCACACTTAAGGAATAAGACTTAGTATAGATTTATTGATTTTATTTTATACATGGGTTATAATCCAATACTACTAAATTTATTTTGTTGCTCAAATTGTTCTTCAGCAATGAAGAACTATTTCAGTTGGCAGCTGTGTACCTTTGACAAATGCCCATCATCGTGAGATTTTTTTTTTATTGTTTTTTAAGCACTTCTGTACTTTGCAATGCTACGGAGATGCTCCAGGTTCATCCTGTATCTTTTTTGCCTTGGACTTAGTGTCAGCCGTTTCTCCAAGCAGCCCTATTTCCTTTAATTGGCGAATGATATTAGAAGTGAAGAACTGAGTACTAGCTGCCCTTGGGTATTTTTGACACCTAAATCTATTCCATGGGCAGAAATTCTTGGAATCATTACCTGTTGTGTATTTTTGACTAAGTCTCAAGAGTCTCCCTCTGGTGGATGTTACCAGGTCTGAGCAAATACAGGATGCTATTCCTCAAGAGTGTGATGGTGGTTTTATGATCTTCTGACACTGCTAGCCATGAATGTACATTGATGAATCATATACACACATATAGATGATTCATATATACACACATATGTATGATTTAATAGATATACACATATATATAAATTATATACATTACACATACATATATATGATTTATATATATATTTATATACATACACATGTATATACATCAATATCATGGCCCAACTTTGTCTTTTTTTCTGAACTATAGTTTGGATTATGAATTGTAAGAATGAGTAGAAGGATGAGGAGCTAAGATTGCTGCCTAAATATCTGACTCTCTCAGCTTTCCCTGGGCACATCCCTCTGGTGCCAGATACCAGAATATTCACAACTTCTGGTGCTGGTCAAACCCAAAGAATAATTTCTTCTGATGGCCACAGTCTACACCATTTATTTTATTGAATAAAAGTTGATTGAGCATTTACCATGTGCCAAACACTACTCTAAACATTGAAAAACAAATGCTGAACACAAGAGAGGAGACCCCAACATCCACAGAAACTTGTCTTTTTTGATTTTCAGTTTTTGGCTGGGGCTGGCTTTGAACCCACCACCTCCGGCAGATGAGGCCAGCGCCCTACTCCTTTGAGCCACAGGCACCTCCAAAACCTGTCTTTTTATTGGGACAATAGGGAAACCAGTAAGTAAGCAGAGACATGTGTAAGACATTTCCAAATAGCGGGAAATATGGAAAGATAAAACAAGGGTTATTCTGCATGTTCAGAACGGTGCTATTTGGACTGGGATCTAAATGACAAGAGGGTTCAATCAAATGACAGTTTTAAAGCTGCACAATCTAGAAAACAAGAAGAGCAAGTACAATTATCTTAAAGCAAGAGCAAGCTGGATATGTTAAAGGAATAGATTTAAATCCCGTGGCATGAAACTAGGCTGGGAGGTAGGATGCGGAAAATTCATATGTGGCTTCTAGGAAGTTTGGAATCTATTCTGAGGGTGACTGGAACTTAGTGGGTGGCATTAAAAGGGGCATGGTATAATTTGGTCTGGTTGCCACACAGTGAGGCAATTATGAATGAGCACATTTGTGGCTAAGCACGTGCAACACTCCATGTACTTTCTTAATAACTTTGCCTGTGTCATTTCAGTCATTCCTTTAAACAACACTATGAGGCAAGCTTTATTCATCCCATTGACATTCTAGGAAATTGAGACTCAAAGAGATTAAAAAGAGAAATGCAGACCACCTAGCTAGCACGGAGGAGCCAGCATTTGGACTGCTGAAATTAGCAGCAATTTCATAGGTTCAAATTTAAAACAAACAAAAGCATATGACTGGACAAGTTGAGAAATGTTGCATTTTATTGAATGTTGAAGAAAGGATGTGTTGAAAATGCAATTTCAAATAATATTAAGACACTTTTGTCCAGGAGTACCCACAATATTTTAATTGTCTTCATTCAGAACAACTTTGACTCACAAAGCCTGTGAAAAAAATTGAGTAAAATGAGCCTTATAGAGTCTAAAACCAAGCATCAGGGTTAATCTTACCCCTCTGCCTAGAGAGGGTAAGAGAAACCCATTTTTCTGCACCACTCTCTGGAACTTCTTACCAGGGGTGTCCAATCTGTGGCCTGCAGGCCACACGCAGATTATGTGACTGCTTCTGTGCTTATCTGTGGTGGCAGATATCGCAAAATGCACAGACTTCTGTGGCTCACAGCTTTCATTGGTGTTTGTGTATTTAATGTGTAGCCCAGGACAACTCTTTTTACAGTGTGGCATAGACAAAGCAGAAGGTTGGACACTCCGATGTAAACGCTTCAGAGGCTTTATAGACTTCATAGGAGTAAAAGAAAGGAGCGAAATCAAACTCTTAGATAATGTGGGTAAGTCCACATGGTATCCTTGAAGATGGAGGCAGGTGCCTTTATGCTGATTCACAGGAGCAAGGTTTGTGTTAAAAAAGTAAAACTTGAGCTTCCTTAGAATTCCACATATTTTGTAGACGGATACTGCATATTACCATGGTGAAGATTCCATGATCCTTGTGGTAAAGGCATTTATTTTCCTTTTTAAAACAATCCTTTGAAATATCATTTTTTAAAATGAGAAAATTTTCTTTCTTACATGGCACCTAGTAACATTCTAAGGGAAAGGAATGATGTGTACCCACTTTGAGAAATCTTGCCTTATGTCATTGAGGGCAGAGGCCAAAATCTGTTTCTTGAAGTTCAAGATAATTCAGAATAAATAATACCTTCTCCAGCCAGTGTCTACTTTGAACATTAACATAGATCAGTAAAATGCTTTTGTTTTTCTGGAGTAATGTTATTATTTATAATTGTTGATTAAGAAATATAATACATGTGCCATAAAAACTGATTAAATTCCCAGAATTTCCTGTCTTGCGTAGTGTTGGGAAGGAATTGGATAGTGTATGGTCACTATACGACCTCTGATATAACAGGGTTGGAAGAAAATTTTCCTCTGAGATATGAAGTGACTTCAGAGGAAATATGAGCCCCAGATAAGATGGACAGAGGTGACTCATCCAAAATTTAGGGTGAAATTTCTTCAGTTTAATAAAGTACAAAGAATTATCCTCAAGTTTCTGAAGATTGAGGGATTATTAAAAACAATAACTGCAGAATATTTTCTAGACATGAATATTAACAACCTACACTATCATTAAGAAGAGTAGCAACTGAGTTGGAATTGTACCTTGGGCCATTTTTAGACGGTAATTAAAGGTAAGGGACACCTACAAAACAAGATGTGTGACATTCTAGCAAAGTGTAAAAAATTAAATTAGAATAAATTGATTGCCACAATACCATGAGGAAAATGACTATCTGAAACAAACATTTTAGCCTTGTAAATAAAAATTCCTTTAATTTCCCTTGTAAGTTTAAAGTATACTGAGCCTTCTGATATTTGAATCTAAGAAATATCCTAATTTTTAACTAAGTAATTTGAAAATAGTAGGTCTCATCTTCCATTAGCTCATCAAAAAAATAATATCCAAAAGTTATTATTTATGTTTCTGATATAAAGTCTTCCATCTGAAAATAGTTTTTTTTTAACATAAAAAAGAACAGAGAAAATTACAGGTTTTTAGTAAAATTTCAGTTTCTTTTTTCCTTATTTTAGTCCATTTATTATTTTTGTTTACAAAACATAGTGAATTTGTAAAATCCTCAAATAGAGATAAAAATACAACATAAGATTCTTCTGAAAAATATTTCTCTGTTCATCCTCTCTCCATCCTCACCTCCTATTTCTCTAGCCATGTTTTTGTTAACAAAGTATAATAGAACCTCAATAGGTTGACCGCCTCCCTACATTGACCACCTCCTTAAGTTGACCAAGTTTTTGTAGACCAGATATATACCATGTGTACACGTCAGTACAGTACAGTAGGCCTAGTTCCTTATGTTGGCTACCTCCATATGTTGACCAGTTTGTTACAGTTTCTTGGATGGTCAACTTACAGAGGTTCTATTGTATTATGATAAATATAATCTTATGGCACCAAAGTATATGGTTAAAGGCTCTGATTATGATATACTAATGTTTTATGTCCAGGGTGAGTGACTTTCAATGACCTTGTAGTTCCCCTTGCATTGAAGGAGTTTGATGTTTTTTATTGACCAGTTCTGGTAGTTCTAGGCTTATGACATATACCATCTTAATATATTATTTGACACTCTCAATTTAATATATTTTATTTAAATCTTCTAGATTCAATAAGACTACCTTGAAAATGAAGGATCAAAATTTTTGTTTTCAAAAATACCATATAGATACAAACTTTATCCCATAAATGCCTTCCACAACACATCTACTAATGGTGACTTTGAGTGACTTCTATTTTTTATAGTATTTCCATATATAAATATATATGTATATTTATATGTGTGTAATTTTCAGAAAGCAAGTTAATTTAATTTTTAAGATTATTTATTAAACATAAAGGATAATACTATGGCAACCACAACATACAAGTGTTGTGGAGGTACTGAATATTAATCAAGAAGCATGAAAATAGGCTGGATGACTTTATTTCTGAGGAAATACTTGCAAAATATAAGCAATAGATACATGAGAAAAAAGAACAGCTCTGACATTTAAAATTTTGCTTACAATAAAATAAAAATTGACAATGATGGAGGAAAAGGTAGTAGTAAAAGTAAAGATAGATTTATAAAAGAAGACAGAAGTAATTTTTATTTATAATCCCATATAAATATTTGAGCTGTACTTATTAAAATGATGCTCTAGGGTGGTCTGAAGGAAAATAGCCAAACGAAGCCAAATATAATTGAAGCAGAAAGCATATCTTTTCCATATTAGGATATGATCTTGAACACATGCTTATACTAAGGAATCAGGGGTGATATAGAGTTTACAGAAAGTGTACACCAGGAAAGTTGTGGAATTCCCAAGCTGTAATCCCATGTAAAAGCAGAGTTCAATGATAAGTTGTGTGAAGGATGTTGTGTGAGAAAAGAAACAGACCCCAAATTCTTGCAGCTTTGCTCCACTGGGATATGCCTTGAGTTAATACAATGAAAGCCAGATCTTAGTGCCTGTGCAAGGCTGTTAATTTTTGCATGCTCTATGAATATAAATTTCGTCTTTTTTCCTAGCCATTTTCCAGACCTATGCTATTTGTCACCATAGGGACAAGACAATAGAACGTATATGAACCTAAAATAATGATAACAATTTTTTTTGCACACAGAACATAACTATATTGTTTTTCTATCACAGATTTTTTCTTTAAACTTTATCAAGGAATATTAGGCTTCTGGAAAAATATTGCTGATATTTTAAATTCTAAATATAAATATTTTGTATTTTGTTTTACACTATTCTAAGTACAAATGACCTTTTCTTTACTGTTGTTTTTCATAATAAGAATTTTATAAGAATTTTTATAAAAGAATCCTTGGTTTAATATGTGTAGATTTTAAAAGCAAGCATAGATTTGATGTATTTCATGGCTGTAGTGCATGCTGTAGGTTAGGACTTAATAAAGTAGTATTCCCCTTTTCCTGGTTAAAAGCAATATTGAAGTAGCATTAAATCATTATTAACTGGTAGTTATTGGGCCTGGCCTCTTTAATTCCAGAGAATGAAATGGTTTTTATTATATATAGTTATAAACCAAGGCAGGCATCAATCCTGACTTCAAAGAACTTACAGTGTACATGATAACAAAAATCTTTAGTAATATTTTTTAAAATCCTATAAATGTCATAATATGAAATAGTGGAAAATTCAGCAAAAGGAAAGGAACTTGATAATATGTGTTAAAGCTGGATAAAATATTCTGTTATGTCACCAGTTTCCTAATAAACAATGTATTTATTCATATCTGGCCAAAGACATATCTACAGGGTGTCCCAAAAGTCACCCATAAAGTTGCCATACACAGAGAAGATGGCATATTGTAGCTAAATGTACCTTTACTTACTAGGTATTCATTACACAATTTTACAAAGAGGTGGTCAACATGAGAGAATATTTTATAAATATTATGTAAAATTTTGTAATGACTATCTTGTGAATAAAGGTACATTTACCTACAATTTACCTTTTTCCCTATGTATAATGACTACACGAGTGACTTTTGGGACACCCTGTAGTTGTACCATGAGCTCTCACCTAATGGGTACATTGTGGTGGTCTCTGGCAAACCTCCTGGATGAAGGGCTCAATTACAAGTTGGACTTCACCTAACACATGCAAACAATGAAACCTAATTGTATACATATACAATTGTTTGTATGTATATATATATTAATCATATATGTTTGTATACACATAAAAAATAAAAACACAGAAGAATATAATGAACAGTAAAATGGAAAATAGGTTTTGTGTTTATCTTGATTGTTTGAAATCAAGACTTTTGGTATATTAAAGATGATTAAATATTAATATGGTGCTGGTATCTATTCTGAAGTTTCTAAGGATGCAGAACAAAGCATATGCTTACTTAGTAATCTAAATTTCATTTTACAGCAGAGAACTGCATCACCTTCCTGTTCATCTTCAAACGCATTTAAGGTGTTGCTTGCCATCTGTAAAGCCTTACTTACCTGAGGACCACCTACCTGCATTCCACAGAGATTACTTTGGAACAGTTCTGCTCATAGCCGTCTTGTCTCAATTGCCAGGGGTCTGACTGGGCAGCACCCCTCATGGCCAGCTGAGTCCTGGCGTTCTGTTTACTCTGTCTTTACAACCCAACAACGTTCTCAAATATAAGAAGACACACGCTGTTTAAATAACACTTGTAAACAAAGAAGGATGCTCTTAGTTTTGCTTTTAGTAAATGGTGAGAAAATATTATCCCTCAGGTATCCGTGAGCCTCGACATGCAGTAAGCAGGTTAAATATTACTTATTAAATATATTATTGCTTAAATAATTTGAGAAGATTTAAACTAGTTATTTCCAAAAAAACACAAGGAAATTTGGCAATAATCAATTCATACCAGTTCTAGAAAAATAAAAGCATAACGCTAGCCATCACTTTAGAAATGATGACTTACTGAGATTGTGGTTTTAAGTAGCATTTTAAAATAAACTCATATGGTAACTTTGAGTAGGTAAATATATGTAACAGTTTTGCTTCAGCACCTAAAAGTAATAATAGTAACCAAACTACATTACTATAATTCATTTGAAAAATTAGATAGGGAATTCTAGAGTTATACAGTAAATACTATATTATTTAATCTGGTAAAATTGTCCCAAATATTTCATAGTAAGTCCACTAACAAGAAGGAAATTAATACTGTTTTTTAAAGTAATATAGATATTGGTATAGTTGTGTTTGACTTTTTGATAAATATGACTTGCCTCTATGAAGTCTTTTTGTTTATCATACTTAAAATTATAAGAATATTCAAAATCATTTTCAATTATAATCTTTGAACATATTGCTTTATAAAATGCCTCAGATGAATGCTCAGAAATTGTTTAGTATGGTACAGATGTCTACTATAATATTCCAAAAAGATTATTTTAATTTAATTGATTAATTTTTTCTCCATAATTCTAATGGCTCTCAAGACACTAATCAGTGATGACCCTGATTGCCCAGTTTCTAGAATTCACATTAGTGTAATGTACACTGAGAGATTCTATTTTTCTATTCTTTTCTTTTATTTCAGCAAATATCAGTTTCAAAGCGGAGTAACCAAAGTTTCAGGATTAGAGAGAGAAAATGTCGATTTTGGGTTTGTAGGAAGATTTACCCCTCTATTTAATTATCTTCACCATCTACTCTCTCTCTGTTGAACACAATCAATTTATTTCACTTCTCTGCTTATTGCTTGCAGGACAGTGAAGCATGACAGAGTAAAATGAAACACCAAGAACAAAATGTAAAGGAGGTCAGACAAACAAAGAATATAAATCATAAGTGGCCACACACAGATGTTGTGTAATTATATTTGTGTTTAAGGTTTCTGCCGTAATACACGATAGGGCTGCCACCATAAAATTACTAAATCTTATTTTGAGCTTGACTATTTCTTTGGAATATATCTTGAGAAATAATCAATACAAATGTTTACTAAAGGGAAAAGAATTGTATGACTGAGAAGTTGGATGTAGGGGATCACAATTACTGGTTGAAAGTTGGGAGGGGGTACAATGTCTTCTCTCTGCATCAACAGATTAGGTCAGAGAGGTTGGCAGATCATGTAGCATGTAGCTCATCATGATTACATGATGAATAACAAAGAAGAAATCTTGTCAAATAAACCGAGGGAGGTTAGGACTTCAAGGAGAGTGCTGCTGATATGGGGTTCCCTGTTCAGACCTGGGCAGGGACTCCCACTTTCTAGGGAGTCTAGTCTTTCCAGACTGCATTCTCTGGACTCAAGCAAGATCAGAGAAAAGCAATCTGATCTCATCTGGGTGGGCCCTCTGGAGTGAAGAGCACACCCTGCTGCCTCACTGGAGCCAGAGACAGTGAAGACCTCATTCATTTGCTAATCAACACGGGCAGAAAGTTCTGTCTGCTCCTAGCTACATGTGATATACAATCCCAAGACTACTGCATTCACAGATGGTGTATGAATCCCTGAAAGTCCACAAGAGTTTCCCACTTGGGGTCCCCCTTTCAGTGCTGGAGGTTCTGTTGCCCTTCTTTCCTTCTCTATTCCTTTCTCTGTCAGTAAACTCTATCCTGTTACCTATCTGCCTGGTCCATGAGTTCATTCTTTGAAACTCCAAAATTAAGGACACAGCATAGAGAAAAATTCTGGCAGCACTGTCAATAGATCCAAATTCTAGAGAAAGTACCGTAGTAAGTATTTGTGAAAATTGGTCATGGCCCCCAGGAGGTCATTGGTGACATTGGAAAGAAGGAGTTTTGGGTTGTAGCTGAAGTTTGATTGAATTCAGTCTAATTAGATCTAGTCATAGACTTGAAACTAAACCTTGGCCAGCTAGAAAAGGAGGAGGAGTATAACTGTGTGTCTAGAGTACATGCTAAAAATAGCCATCACCTGGGAAAGCTTTGTTGGCAGGGAGAATGAAATACGAGGTGCCAGTATGAAAGGAAATATTACATAATATTTTCAAAAAGAAGAGAGATATAGAAGATCCAGAAAGTATAAAATAATCAATAAAGGGACAATATAACAAAAAAGCCAAAGGAAATCCGACACTTGAATTATCTAAGAAACTTGTACTGCTGGGATTTATACCATATGGGATTGGTCACACGCTGTGTCTTCTCTTAGGAATTTATCAGTTTTGCAAAACAAGTTCCATCCCTTTTCATTCAGTCTTTGTACTATGTCAGCTTTGGTGTCTCTAAACAAGGCCTACACTGACAGATATATTTTTGCAGAAAATAGCACTGATTTCCTTGTGTGTTGCGAAATTGCATATGATCATATGAAATGGATTTGAATTGCGTTGAAAATCAAAGTAAGGTGCTGCATGTTATAACATATCCTTTAAGAATAATAGTTACTTGAAATCTGTTTCCAGAGTTATGGTGGTTTGAGCCACACTGTTTTCTAAATACTCAAATTTGGTATGCAGCTTTATGACAGGAAGTTGGCCTTCAGAATAGGAATGTATGTAAACAAAGAAATGTGGCTCACGGGAAAGTTTAGTTAAATGAAATCCCGAAGGCTGCCCCCACTCTGCGCTCTTTCTGTATGTTGATTATTTGCAGATGCTTTACATGAAGTTAGGATGAAACCCAATAGTTAACCTCCCTAAAACTCCCAAGGCAATTCACAGTCAGCCATGAGTGTTGACCAGCTAAAGCAAACAATGAGGAGGAAGTAAGAAATTTAATGCCATCCTGCTTCAACAGGCAAGAAGTAGTTTTTCTTCTCTCAGGAATCAAATGTTGAGACAGAGCTTTTAATAGAGTGACTAAATAAAACAAAACAAAAAACAAAATGAAAAAAAATCAAGTAATACAGCTGTCTGAAGCTTGCACCACAAACATGAAGAGTTAAAATTTATAGTTTTGTCTTTTGACGTGATTATAAAATCACATGCCTGCTGAGCTTGGAATCCTATTGTCTTACCAGAAGTGCATAGTTCTTTCTTAACTGTATAAATACTAAGATGCCAAAGGCTACAGATTATATATAGTCATGGAAGGTATATGATAAAATAGATTTTTAAAAAAAGAAGACATTTTTGTCACGCCTAAAAACTCTGTCTTCATGAGTGACAGCAAAAAAAATTCCTGGAGTGCTGTCTAAAACAAAAATGCAACCCCATTTAAAAAACTAGGAGCTAATTTCTATTCCTCAAGCAAAGTAATTGAGGGAAGACCCAAGAAAGTCAGAGTGTTACTGTATTGCATTATGGAACTCTGGTTGTTGACAAGCCTTGTGATAACAGAACAGTGGGGAAATATACTGTGGAAGAACATGCTGGGAAAGGCCTAGCAGTGGAGCCAGGGGCATAGACACTAGTCCATCTGGCGCTCCTACTTCCCAAACAGTGTGAGATCCTGCTAGTACCCACTGGGCCTTGAATTAACCCTGGGGAAGATGCAATCAGAATCCACAGTGTTCCTGAAACTAGTGCAGAGAGGATTTGCTACTTAAGATCACCTACCTCTTAGAGTTCTGCTGGAAAGGTAACTCTCAAGAAATTGTCAGTGCCAAAAGGCACTGCTCAAAGTGAGCCACCAAACCTCTATGTTGAGTTTGTAGACACAATGCTAAGACAGTGAGCATAGACAGTGGAGGAGGGAGAGTTGAAGAGGGAGAGGCGAGTGCTGTGCTTGACAGATAAGAAAGTGTTTGATATGTTTTTTCTCCTCTCTCCCCTCATTATCTGAGAAGCTGATACCAAGAAAAGAGAATAAGAAGAGTGAGAGCCACCTCAAACACATCCTATCTTGCCGCTATGAAGAACTACAGCTCATATTTACTAGGGGAAAGGAAAAGATTTTTTAGAATATGAAATGTAGTTTTTAAATGAACAGAGACGAGTCCTATAGATGATGGGACCAAATAATTGAAAGTGGGTGAAAATAATGAGACTGGGACAAAGAATTATTAACAATTGTGGCTTTTATCCACTTTTAAAGCTCAGGAGCTTTAAAAAGAACATGAGCTTTAAAATTGCATAGATGTGAATAGTAACTAAAAAAAAATACTGTTTCATATTTATAAGTTGATACTCTGAGATTGATCAATAAATTCATACATAAGACAGTTTGGGAAGGAAGGTCTGGATTCTTTAATTATAATGCATCTCATTTCTTGTGTTTCCTATTTATTCACGTAGGAAATAATGAGTTCTTTATTCAGAGGTAGTTAAGAAATTTCTATGTCTGGATATTTCCTGAATCCTTTTGGATAAAGTATGGATGTTATCATATAAAAATAAATTTACAACATTTCTCACTTTTCATGCATTCAAAATGCCCACAGCTTTTGGGTTTGTTGATAGTTATGACCTTGTACCCTACTATTTCAACCACCCATGAATTTATTTCCAGTTCCGTATCCGTTTGTGTAGTGCATTTGTACACACACACACACATTCTCTCTTTCTCTCATGCACAGACATGGTTTTAATTCCAGCTCATATTCACAGTGACATGATCCCTACAACAGTACAATGGAAGGAGTTGATTCATTTGGTATTATGTAACCTGACCATGATACCTAATGGCCTGGCCTGACAGCAGGTGCCCATTTTCTATCAGGATAAAACCCTACCATGAAAAGACTGGCAGTTACTACTTCCTTGTTGAGAAGAGGTCATTTCCATCTGGACCAAGTTTTATAAATCTAGGCATTTTTTAAACTTTTGGGAGTCTTTTGTTTTTCTTCCTAAAAACCAACTAGCAACTTTCAGATTGTAAAATGACCAGTTAAATCTGAGGGTAGAGCCTAGAGGAGAGTTGTCATAATTCACGTACTGATCAATGTTTCCAAATGTCCTCTTGAGATAATAAGTGGCTAGGGATATGGGCCAACAAAGTTGAGCCTCAAATGTTTGTTTTGGTTTAAATGACAAAAATGTGAAAATAGAAGATATTATTTTAATTCTCTTCCTAAAAGAAAAGAATTAACATTTCACTTCTATAGACTTTAAATTTACTTTTACCCATAATTATCTAAAAATAGATATATATTAGTTTGGCCCTGTGATGGATGTGAAATGTGTAATTTCACTAGCACCAGTTTTTTTTTATTTTTTTGGTACCATATGAAGGTTCATTTATTTTTATTTAATTTAATATGTTGTGGGTGAGTTCTCATTATTAAGAATGTCATAATAACGTAGACTTTTATTGTGAGTATTTCCATCTCCAGGAGCAAAACCTTTAAAGAACAGCAGATTTGCTAAGCTTAGAAAATACTAACATACATGGAGCTTTATGGGTGGAAAAGAGTCAATTATTTTAAGTGAATATTTATATCCAAATGAAAAGAAGCCAGTAAAGCTGAACAGGAGCACATTGGTGACACCTAAACACCTCGTATTATTGAAACTAAGGTCTAGGAAGTACTTATTTTCCTGGCTCTACCATTTATTTCAAAACCAAGTTCTTTCAGTTTAATATTTTTAAATTTTATTTTTAATTTTCTTTTTTCCTGATATAACCACCAAATTATCCGTTGGACTTCATTTTTAAAATCTACTGGAATTAGATGTTTAATGAAGAATGAGAGACATTCTGACAAGAGAACATGGCTTTCTGAAGCTATGGCCATGGCCGTGGCCATGGAGAAGGCATCTGAAGTAATGAGAAGGCCTGATGTCTTCAGTGGACGGGGTTCATATGCGGGAAAGCAATTAGAGCAGAAGGCCTCCAAAGCTGAATGTCATCGCTTAAATATGGCTTAGGAGGTGAAGTAGAGTCACTCTGATTTCTTGGAAAATGCTTTTCTCTGGAATCAGAAATTGGGCAGTAGAATTTCTCAGTGTTGCAACTCAAGCATCACTGAATAGCAAGGACTCAAATGCTATGTGGGTTATTAGCCTAGAGGAAATATTGAAAGCTATGATACTTTACAAACACTGTGGGAAGTGACTTTTAAAGGTCATGGGGTAAATACAAAGACAAAGAGAATTAGACATATAGACTAGTAGGAGAGAGAGAAGTAAAAAATGTCAGAGAAGGGAGAAAACACATAGATTGTAAAGAAACTCAGTGTTAGGCAATGTCAGAGTAACAAACGAAAAGATAATTTAGACTTTTGGATGTTATGGGAAAAAATCTGGCAACCTTTCAGACTCACTACTTTCCATAAACTATAGCCTTTCAAATCCTTCAAAAAGGAATAGTGAGTTAAATAATTTATTTATTTAATAATTTCTGGATTCAAAACATTTTTATTGAGCAGCCACTATATGCTAGGCATATGCTATCGATGCGGTATTATGTGATACACAACCCTTGGCAAAATCCTTCCTCCTTGATATTTCCAGCATGTTTTTGTCTGGCAGGTCTGTAAACATTCCCCACCACGCTCTTCAATGACACTGTGATTGCTTTGGCTCATTTGGTGCAGAAAACCCTCAGACAGAATGATCTTAGGAGATTTCTATCTTTGGAACTCTGTTTTGGCCCCAGTTAGGAAAAATATTTATGAATCTTTATTAAATTCTTATTAAATCAGTTGAAAGAACGATTACTGTGGCTTGAGGGTGAAAAGGTTTTCATTTTTATGTGCATATTTGCAGTAAGAATTTCAGAATAAAAATTGTTGCTAGACTGGTATGTCTCCTGCAATTTCTTCTTTGGTTTTTTAATATATGACAGGGAAATAGGGTAAGTAATAAGGCTTAATTTGCATGGATATCCCTTTAACCTCTGCAGCAAAAGCTTCTCTGCAATGGATGCTTGTTAACCTGCAGGTCAGTATTCTCTAGAGACCTGTAATACTCTTGGAAAGGAATGGATAAGAAAACACAGTTTGAGATCACAGAGAAAGGATAATTTTGCATTTAAGTGAGATTATTTTACTTACATTTTCTTCTGGTCCAGACTCTTAAGAGACCTAGGCTTCCACGCCAGAGGTTGTTCAATTTGCTTATTCATTCCACAAATATTTTTGAGCATCTACTAGGAGCTAGGGAATTAGTCTAAAGCAGTGAATAAGAGGGACAAGATTATTTTTAATGGCCCTAATTTTCTAATGTGTGGAGTTATACAATAAATAATTAACTAGTTTTGTATTTTTGGAAGTGCTGTGAATAAAAAGAAAACATATATATAAAAATAAAGTGTGTAATAGGGTCTGGGCCTAGGCAGTGTATTAGCATATATACATGGTTATTAGAAAATCATCTCTGAAGCTTTGATATTGGATCATGGACTTGAATGAGGGGAGATAATGAGTCATGAAAATAACTGAAGATAGAAGCTCCACAGAAAAGAAGCAGCAAGTGCCATGCTCTGCAAAGGGGATGAACTTGGGGTATGTCTGGGAAGCAAGAGAGTGCAGGGGGAGTAACAGCAATGAAGATGCGAGGTACGAAAGGCTAGCTCAGTAGGGCTTGGTCAGTAATTTGGTTTGTTCTGAGGGTAATGGAAGCCACCAGAAGAATTGGAACGTAGAAGTGATACTATCTGATTATTAAAATCTGAGAGCTACTATAGTGTAAAGTAAATTAAAGTGGAACATCACTCAAAGGAGAAGACTCGTCTAAGAGGCTGCTACAGATGGAGGAGAGAGGACATTGTGCTAAGGTGGTAGCTCTGGAGGGCACAAGTGGTCCAAGTCAAGATGGACAATGCCATCAGCAGTAAACTGAGAACATAAGCCTGTTTGGGGGGAATAGATTTTATTACAAATAATAAAAGAGATATTTTTCTTAAATCAATATGGTACTGATAGAGCCAAAGCAGAAAAAGAACTAATTGTGGGGATGTTAGTAATGCCATGAGCTATACAGAGTATCCCCGACTTCATGATGGGTAAACTTACGATTTTTCAACTTTCAGATGGTGTGAGAGCAGTACACATGTAGTACACTTCACAATTTACAGTGCAGTTAGGTGTGGAAAAACCATCATCAATGTCTGAAGTCACACTGAGAGTAGGTTTATTAGGGCGTAACCCTATGGCATCTGTACGTGTGTGGAGTGGGCGTTATGTGGGAGATCTTTTACCTCCCACTCGTTTTTTCTGTAATTTTTAAACTGCACTAAAAATGAAGTGTATAAAGGTCAACCATATTTTTCTTACTTTAATGATAACCAGATAAAAATTTAATAGGACTACAAATGTTGAACAAAACAACAGTAGAATCCAATGGCACTAAAGCTTTTGAATTTTAAAGACTTTAAAAAGAAAGACCAATATTGTAATGTCTTCTTTATTATTTCACCAACTAAGAGTACTTTAACACAATAGCAAATATCATGCATTTATTTAATTATATTTCCCTACCTCTCTTCCAAACTCAATCTCCATTTCTCTTGCTATTCATTGGAAAAATCAAAACTTCATCTTCTTGCTCCCAAACAGATTACTTGACATAATATTAATTTTGAAGTCATTTTAGTACTTGCGGTGTTACTCTTAGCATTGCTTTTACACTTTTGCCAGATAACATGTGGAACACCCAGTTAAATTTGAATTTTACGTATGCAACAAATGGGTTTGGTACTGCATAATTATATTCCCAATATTTCATAGGATATGCTTATATTAAACATATTTTTATTGGGACAAAATTGAAATTTAACTAAGTGTCCTATATTTTTATTTTCCAAATCTTGCAACCCTAACCAAAGCTCATTCAAGAAGCTCGTCTGTGCATTTCCGTTTGTAATTAACTCAGAATTGCTTACTGTCAAAATATATCTAGACTGTCACCAAGAATATTTGTATATGTTACAATTTCCAGACTCTTAAAAATATTTTTCTCTTGGAACTTATACCAATTTTGGTTTCCTTCTATATTTTCTAGTTAATTATAAGAAGAGTGCAGTTTATGTACTGAAGTGAAAACATCTTAACTTCTAACCCTTGCCTGTGACAGGTGCAATACTGATGGTTTTGGTGCATATGAAATGGTGCATCTGAAGCCTATAAGACAAGTGCTAAATATAAAGACATCCTTAATTCCTTTTTTTTTTTTTTTTTGCAGTTTCTGGCTGGGGCTGGGTTTGAACCTGCCATCTCCAGCATATAGGGCCGGCGCCCTATCCCCTTGAACCACAGGCACCACCCCATCCTTAATTCTTTTTTAAAAGGAATTTATTAGTAGTTTGATCAATTTAGCACTTAAAATGATATATTCCATTTTTCTCGGATTTTCTGACAACACCATACCTCTCCTACAAGGCATGAAATGATCACCTACATGTTTTGGTTTTTTATTTCAGATTAATATGAGGATACAAATGATTAAGCTACATTGTTTGTATTTGTCTAGCAAAGTCCCTGTCATAATTGTGCCCCTCACTCACCCAGGAGATACGCCATGTACCCCTATATTGTGCCTATTAGGTGACAGCACACAAATCCCTCTTTCTCCTTTTTTCTCTCCCTTCCTCCTTCCCTCTTCACCCAACTTGAACTTAACTGAATTTTCCTCTTGTGTGGGTATTTGTTTATCTACTGGCTTCATGTTAGTGTTAAGTACACTGGATTCTTGCTTTTCCATTCTTGTGATACTTTACTAAGGAGAATTTCTTCAACTCCATCCGGGTTAATACAAAAGATGTAAAGCCTCCATTTTTCATGGCTGAATAATATTCCATGTATACATATACCACAGTTTATTAATCCATTTATGGGTTGATTCCACATCTTAGTGATTGTAAATTGAGCAGCAATAAATAATCTAGCGTGAATGTCCTTATGAAAAAGTTATTTCTTCTCCTGGGTAGATACCTAGCAAAGGTTAGGTGATACCTCAGGGTCATTTGGATTTGCATTGATCTAGTGATTAAAGATGATAAGCATTTTTTCATGTGTTTTTTGGCTGTTTGTCTATTTTCCTCAGAGAAGGTTCTGTTCATAGCTCTTCCGCAGTGATAGATGAGATTGTTTGCTTTTGGGATGGAAGGCGTTTTCTACACTCATCTGCACACAATTGTCCTATTATCACCATGGTATTATTTTGACTATTTTTCTACCTTACAAAAATGTACATAAAATGGACCATTTGGTGATATTTCTGGCTAATGAAAAGCTAGAGACTTAGGATTCTTAAAAATAAATGCTTCTAATCTAAACAACTTCTGCATTTTTACGTCTGATCTTATTTTCTATTTTAAAATGGCATCTTGAATGGTTTTCATATAGAAGTGATCTTAATACCTATTAAAGCCTTTTTTTATTCTTTTTGTGGGAAGGAGAATAAAGGCTATTTTTAAATACATTTTTCATTAACCTGAAATAAACCCAAACAATGAGTCTGGATGTCTTCAGAGAATGAGAACCACAGTTAAAAAAAAAAGAGAGAGAAAGGCCTTGTTTCTTTGCAGTTTGCAGGTGTTAATTACCCTGAATATGGGGAAGGAAACTGAAGCAGCTGGCCAGGATTTTTGACAACAACATTTAAATTGTTCATATGAAACTCTTTCTGGAAAATGTGGGTATTTGAGATGTAAGGAGAGATTGTGGCCTTTGAAGTCTGAGAGAGAAAATAAAAACAATTGTGTATCAAGGCTGAGCATGAGCACCTTGGGCAAACACTGAATCCGGCACTGTTTTCAACGTGTGGATATCTCAGATGAAACTGATTTGAGAGATCTCTGGGGAAAAGGCCCTGATAGTTCCTCTTGAAATGGAAATATTTAAGATAAATTTCCAATGTTCTTTTTCAGGAATCAATTAAAAAACCAAAGGAATTTTAAGGAAGATATTCACCACCAGAAAGAATGTCATATTTCCAGTTCACCAGAATGAATTACTTCTTATTTTAAAAGTAAATATTATACCACCTAGCTTAATAGTTTGTGGGAGAATGAATATATCTATATACCATCTTCATTATGTAAGGTGTTTTTGTTTTTTCAATTCAGATTTTTCTAAAGGAATAGAATACCATTAAAAGGGACAATCTATTTTGAAGCAAAATTGTGCAGCAAATAGGGAAGAACTTGGGCTTCCAGGTACCTATTTATATATGATTTGTACATGTGTGTTCAATGTCCGCTGTCTAAAAGATGCAGCCATTGACAATTGAGATGTTAACAGGGAGTTCTCAGCAATTTCTCACCCGTCTGCATAGAGTTCATGGTCTTGGGACCAATAAGAAGTGGGCTCAGTTCATTGGCTGTGTGACCTTGTGTGAGTTAGTCAACTTTAACCTCAGTTTATACTTTTTTACAAAAAGATAGAGACATAACATTTATCTCTTGTGGCTTTTTGTTAACTCTCAAAATTCTACTCTATTGAGGATAAACTCTTCATTTAACAAAATTCAGGGTTTTTTGCTGTGATGACTTTTGATAAATGCATAATGTAATGAAACCTCCACCACAGGTGTGATACAGAACATTTACATTTCTCTAAAAAATTTCCTTTGTATAGTCCCTTTCTCCGGAAGGCCCAGCTCCTGGCAACCTCAGATCTGCTTCCCGTCACCGAAGTTTTGCCTTTTAAGATTTCATTAAAGACAATCATACATTACAGAGTCTTTTGTGTTTGGCTTCCTTCATGTAAAATGTTTTTAATATTTACCCTTGTTGTTTCATGTACCCGTTTTTTACCATTGTATGGATATTCTGATGTTGCTTTGATAATTAAGTAAGAAAGTTTATGTAAAGGCTGGTGAGAAGTTTCTGATTAATAGAAACTAGTGAATGCGTGTTAAATATTAAATTATAAATGATTTTTTCACCCTTGACATTGTTTTCTATTGAGATTTAAGGACTAACATCATATTCAACAAGTAAAATTCTGGCCTAATGTGCAGAGACCATTTATAATGAAATGAGAAATTTGAAAATGTAGATATGAGCTGGAAAACTTGAGGCTGCCTTTGTTTCAATTAACAGGCATGTTCTTTAGACTGATTTATTGAATTACACGACTTGTCTCCATTCTCTTTTCACTCTGTGTGTGTAGGTAATACCACATTAGAAATATATAATCTCCCAGGGTCAGTCTTTATTGTAGCTGACATGACAATTTATATTGTTGCAACTCCAGCAATCAAAGAGTCTTTTAATGGCATCATAAAACGTGGCACGCCATTTTTTTCCAACAAGGAAGAAAATTAGGAAGTTTAATTTCAATATAAAAATGGAACTCAGAAAAGTGACCACAGATAAATCTAGAAGCTATTTTTAGAAAGAGGGTTCATGTCCTATGGCTTACTCACTAAGAGTGTATGTCTCTGAAATTAACTCATTTTTATGTGTGATCATAATCCAAAGCAATATTCATGTGATGCTTTTTATAATCCCAAAGTTATAGTCTCCTCTGTACCTAGAACTGGGAGGCTAAATTTGGGAAGAAGCTTGATTTGATGTTTTCTAACTTAGAAAAGAATGTACACTAGGCTCAGAATTTGAATTTGTATTTGGACTTTGCTTCTAAGAACTGGTGATCAGGATTTGCAGTCTGCGACCTGAACTCTCAAATAAATCCAGCATTTATTATTGAGATGAGTAAACTGCCTGCAAATGCAACCCTCAGGCTTGATACTTACATTTAATAATACTTAGCAGAACACAGCTTAATCAGAACTTGTGGAAATGCCATTGCCTTTTATATGCAAAAAAAAAATAGTTTTACTATATATTGAATATTTGCCCAAAATATTTTTTTTTGCATATAAGTTTTCTGTTGCTATATTACTGATCACCACAGATTTTGAGTTTTTAACTCTTTGTTTGCTACTATACTATTGAAGATAGTGGATTGTCATCATGTACCAGCTACAGCATCAAGGGAGAAGCTACATTAAAGCACATGTGCCCTCTTTTAACGCCATACTCCTCAGTGTGGGGGAAAAAAAAAAAGAGGAACATCAGTGGGCTGGGGGAGGGCAACATTTGGACTCAGAGATAAATACAGTATTCATTTTGTATTTCAAAGTAGATCCATTTCATCTATGTGACAAACTCCTAATGAGAACTTTGTAATCTAACGCTTGGAACTGAGAAAAACATGAAATAAAACTTTCTTCTATTAACACCAGTGCCAAAAAATGCTGAGGACTCTTCTCTTGTTGACAATATCATCAGGAAGGTGGTGGTGGTGGTATTTTTTTTGTATCTACTTCACTCTTAAAATTTCTTTCTGACTCAGTTGTCTGATGAAGGAGACCCTCAGTTGTGAGCAAACTGTAAATTACAAAAAGGAGTAATTACTGTAAAAAATCAGAGATGGTTCATGCAGATGGGGAGACAGAAATCTCATCACTATGATGAAAACTAAATAAATAAACTAAATGACACTCTTTGAGATAGCTTACCATGATGCATTTAATTACCAAAATGGTCTTTCTATCTTTTCATTTCCTAAGGATTTTTTTTTTTTTTGTGAATGCTTATTGCATTTTGCTATCATCGTATTTTTTTTTATAACCAATGTTCACATTTTGTTTCTGCCCTTCAAATGATAAATTCCTTGGGGAAAATTATGTTATCAGAGGCTTTGAACGTTTTTTTGTTTTACTATGACTAGAATAAAAATCATATTTGATATTGTGACTGGATGCACACAGATATACTTTATTATGTAAAGTTATATGTTTAAATATAAAATAAAAGTTAAGCAATAGTTTCACAGAACAATATTTGCCATAACCATCAGTAATACATCATTATTTCTATTCTATTCCATTTTTTTTAAAAGTACTCTTTACGACTATAGTATACTAATCTCATAACCCACTAACTGTTTGTAAACCGCATATTGGAAAAAAGTGACATAGTGATATGTTTTTATCATCCCCCAGCTTGGTAAAATTTGTGAAGACTTGCAAAAAAGTTGACCTAAGACTTTCAAACATAGTCTTCCTATAAAATATAATGTCGTTCTTACTTAATAGAAAATAAAAATCGTAAAGCTTTATTTCCTGTTTCATAATCATATGTGTATACATACAAATGTACATAATACAGATTATATGTGTGTGGTTCGATTATTTTTGATAACTTACCATGTCCTTATATTTAAATACAGGTGGCCATAAAGTTCATGTGCAATCTAAAATAGTATTTCTATGAAAATACAAAGAAAAAGGAATAAATAGAACTGGATCAACTCTCAATGTCTTTTTTGTTGTTGTTTAGGTTAGAAAACAAGTATTTTATTACTTGTCTCAGTAAGTCATATTCGTGTAGTTATGTCTCTGATGGGAGTAACAGAATTGCCTGGCTCCATAGGCGTCTTCCTGATCGGCTCTCAGGAGATACTTAGGGCTTGTATTGACTAAGATAGCCACGCAGACCTACTTTGTGGTGCAGGTGATAGGAAAATGAAAGACTTCCTAGAATCCAAAACATAACCTCTTCTTAATATCTAGTCAGGAACCACTAATTCTTATCTTTAGCATTATTTCTTAAATTTTTTTTTAATAAAAGTGACCTATTTCTCAGAGGAAGTCTGAAAATTCTTTATATGAGACGGTGAAATATAAACTATTGTACATAATACTTTTCTCTACATCATTAAGTTTTACTTTAGTTTTTAATTTTTATGTCTTTTTTTAAAGCCTTTTTTTAAAAAAAGTAAAGGTTTAAGTTCACACCAAAATGAAGAAGAAGGCTCGGCGCCCGTCCCACAGTGATCATGGTGCCAGCCACGTATACCAAAGCTGGAGGATTCAAACCTGGCCTGGGCCTGCTAAACAATGACAATTGCAATAGCTGGGCGTTGTGGCGGGCGTCTGTAGTCCCAACTACTTGGGAGCCTGAAGCAAGAGAATCACTTAAGCCCAAGAATTTGAGGCTGCTGTGAGCTGTAACCAGAGCACTCTACCCAGGGCGACACAGTGAGATTCTGTCTCAAACAAACAAACAAAAAAAGACATTCATCATATTGGATAAGAGCTTACCCTAATGACTTCATCTTTACTTGCAAGAAGAAGATACAGAGATTTTTCAAATTTCCCCTGCCAGCACACATGCACAGCCTCCTCTCTTAACCAATATCCCCCACCAGAATGACGCCTTTATTTGCTATAATTGATGAACTTATACTGACATATACTAATCACCCAAATGGCATAGTTTATTTAAAGTCATTCTTCGTGTACATTCTGTGGGTTGGGGCAAATGTGTAATGACACGTAGCCATCCCTATAGTATCAAGCACACTATTTTCATTGCCTTAAAACTTCTGTGTTCTGTCTATTCAAACCTTCCACACCCCATGCTCCCACTAATCAGTGATCTTTTTAGTGTCTCCATATATTTTCCTTTTGCAGAATGTCAGTGAGTTGGAATCATACAGTATGTAGGCTTTTCAGATGGGCTTCTGTCACTTGGTAATTGACATTTGAGTTTCCTCCTTTTTTTTTTTTTTTATGACTTGGTAGCCCATTTCATTTAAGCTTTGACTAGTGTTCCACTGTCTGAGTGTACCACAGTTTATCCATTCATTTACAGAAGAATATGGTGGTTCACAACTTTTAGCAACTGTAAATAATCAATATTCATGTTTTTGCATGGACATGTTTCCAACTTCTTTGAGTAAATACCAAGGAGCACAATTGCTGTATCATATGGTGAGATTACATTTACATTTGGAAGAAGCCAGCAAACTGTTTCAAAGTGACTGTACCGTTCCACATTTCCATTAGTAACTATCAGGATTTTTCTGTCGGTCTATGCCCTAATCAGCATTTGGTGTTGTCAGTGTTTTGGATTTCAGCCATTCTAATAGGTCATAGTATTGTAGGATTTCATTGTTGTTTTCATTTGTATTTCCTTGATGACATATGATGTGGACCATTATTTGGGATGCTTATTTCCCTCCCATTGGTTTTCTTTGGTGAGGTACCTGTTAAGGTCTTTGGCCACTTTTTAAATTAAGCTTTTAATTTTCTTATTGCTGAATTTAAAAGTCTTTGCATATTTGGATAACATGTTTTTGTTAAGTCAGATATGTTTTTTGCAAATTATTTTCTCCCAGTCTGTGGCATGTGTTTTCATTCTCTTGAAATTGTTTTATGCAGAGCAGAAATTGCACTGCATTAATTTTGCAAGAGTAAGTATTGGCTAAGAGGTTTTAAAATGTGGTTAACTCTTTAATAATAATTCAAGTACCTGAGTAAAATTCTCTTGTATGTTCTTTGAAGTATCTTTTTCAGTTAGAGTGCGATTTCACTGAAGATAATGAAAAACTGCATATGTAAACATAAAACTTCTCTTAATCTATCATTGAAAACTCCTCACTTAACATTTTTTTGCAGAAGTTTTGATGTTAATCTTTCAGATGTTTTTAAAAGTCATACTTTAGACTGGATGGATAAGATGTTTCTGTTAGATCTGTTGATCCCTATTCTAGACACATGACTTATTGTTTGACCACATGCAGTACACACATACAGAGATATGAGCTGCATGCTCCTCTGCAGTATTTAAGCCTCTTTTAGACATCATAGATTCTCATTATGCTTATTTGACTTGAGCTATAGTGCTAAATAATAGCCTTTTGTGTAGGGAAGTGGAGCTTAAAAGAAATAGCTAAATGCTCATGCTTTGCCCTGTCAGGCAACAGATTTCATATTCAGTACCATGAGATGGTCTTTCCAAAGCCTTTATTTCACGTGCCTGTTGGGTGAGATGGCCTGTCTCACCACAGGCTAGAAAAGTCCTTGAAAGTCATAAGACTGTAACTGTACATACTTATACCTCTCAGTCTGGGAGAGAAATCAAATTAAAGTCCAACTAGAGATGAATATTGAATATTTGTTCATGTAAATATTTGACGTGAGGAGAAAATTTTGAATTATTGTTTTCATAGCATTAGTTACATAGAAACCATGTGGCAGGCAAAGGGGTGTGAAAGAGCAGGAGAGACAGCAGACACCTGGGTGCTGTGTTTCAGTTTTCTCAGAAGAGGTGTGTGCTTTACCGTCTCTTTATCCAATGGTACAAAGTGCTTCTCTTCACATGTAAAGGCTCTATATTCCACGTTGAATGATGCATTGTTGCTTGTAAATCTATAAAGTCCACTAAGATAGAGAATAACCAAAGAACCAAACAGTGCACAATATGTGGTCAGCACAAAATTAGCTTATTGGCCAAAGGAGTATCTCAGACTTAAGGTTTATTTCGGTCATGCATAAGTCACCTAGGAGGATAATTTCATCTAAATCGAAGGAGGATGTCAAAAGTGGTGACAAAAATTCTAGATTGAGCTACTGTAACTTTATTTAAACCCTTTTCAGAATCTTCTAAACTAATTTTTCCTCTCCAAAGCATTCTTGCAGATGAGAAAGATATAAATAAGATATGATAAAGTTTGAGATTCCGCAAGTGTGGTGCAAAGCCAGGGAACGTGTCAATGTGAGCTAAACTTCAGATGTTAAAAACTTGCAATTGTATGGTTTTATTTATGACTATCAATTATAATAAAAGGACAGCTATTATCTAATTAATTGTTTATTAGTTGATTAACATAATAACTTGATTTGATTTGTTGCTAGGTGTCAGTCACAAAAACAGAAGCCACATTAACTCAAACAGAAAAAGATTTAACACAAGAATTTGGGAGTTTGAAAGAGTCACTGATAGGCTCAAGTGGGTGAAAGTTGGGTTATAAGTCACTGGGTTTCATTTTTGATGCCTACTTTTTGGTCTTCAGAATAGGAACTGTGCTGCTTCTACCCTAAGTTAGAGTACTTCAATAAACATGTGCCAGTGATAGAACTGATCAGTAGTATCAAGCTGAAGTTGGACAAGGGAAGTAGAGTCCATGTGGCTATGATAAAACATTAGAGCTCATTTGCCCATTGCTCTCTGCAGTTACAACAGATGCCATCAGGTGACAGCTTGGTTGGCATGTTTGTACTTGGAATAAGAAAAAGCAACTATGCTTAGAGATATCGTAGAAGAAAATTCATTAAAGCATTGTTTCTCAGCTATGTGAGAAGAAATAGATTTTGGTCTTTGTTGAATGTTATTAAAAATAGTCTTTGTGTCACTATTCTATAAATTCCTGTTGCTTGGGTATAACAAATAGAACAATCATAAGGCCTCAAATGTACATCTGTACAGTTAAAACAATAAAAAAGGCACAAGATTGAAGTCATGTCTTTCCTATATTGAAGCTGGAATATAGTTGTAATTCTAATTAATGAATTTTCCCATAATAATCTTAAGGCTGATGTAAGGTGGCGTTACGAAAAATTCTGTGGATTAGGGATCACACTAGAGTCCAACCATGACTACACTTCTAATTAGCTATGAAAGTATACAATCCTTATTCTAGTTCTCAGTTTATTTTTTAAGATGGTAGGAAATACCAAGGTGCATTCAACAGCAACTTCATTATCTGTGTCAAAAACTTCTTTGATACTCACTTCCTACAGTTTACTGATGGACGCTGAAGGCATATTTCTTGCATTTGTATGGAGGCCAGGCATTGTTTCTTTGTGCTCCATGTGAACCCTTCAAGGTTACCACCTTGTTTGCCATCACCATAGGCCAAAGTTTGTGCCAGGCATACACAACTATGTCTTTAGTCACTGTGTTCCAAGCATTGGCAACAGTATAAATGACCTCCTGCATGCCAAACTCCTGAATTCCTTCCCTACCCGGGTACGCCTCTTTCCAATGCTGCTACCATGCTGTTCAAGAAAGTGGTTTTTATAATTATTCTTCATTAATCTAACTAAACCCTGGTAATATGGATAAATTAATAAAGTCAAATTTGGGAGAAAGTACATGGCATAAACATTTTTTTAATAATAACTTCAGCTGACAGATGAGCAGAATGGCTGTCAAAGAATAATAAAATCTTGCAGCCATCATCCAGTTCAGTTTCTCAGCAGTAAGCATGAGCCCATGGTAAAAATAATTTAGTGAAACCAATCAGAAAAGATGTCCCTAGCGAACTATGTCTTTTTGCTAGCATAATAATGAACTGGTAATAAATTCAGTCCTTGAAAACAGTGAGAATGTTAAGTTTTTGCCTGTTACAACAAGTTCACACTAGTACTAATACATGAATGCTACATTAGCATATCCCAGCACAGTTATTTGGTCCGTGGCATCTGTAATTCCTGCAGGGACTGAATCATCAGGTGTAGTCAATGTCTTTCCAGGACAACAATAGCAAAACAGTGATATTTGATCAATGTTGTATACTTGTTCTGGTATTAGATTTTCATCAGCAGTGACCTTAGCAAACACTTTAATGAATTTTTCTGCTGTGGTCTGATCAGCAGCTACCTCATCACCACAAACTTTAATACCCTGCCTTTCCTTAACTGTTTTCAACCAGCCTATTGAATATTCACAAGTCCCTTCAATTTTTAGTTCATTGGGATGGGTCTCTTCTTGTTTCATGATCAGCATACCATTAAGTGGCATGTATTCACTGTGACACTGATGGATCCACTTTTAAATACATAATTGAGATGTTCACTGTTAGCTGTAAGCAGTGGTTTCCTGTGTTTCATTACCTTTTGTCCTTTCAGTATATAATTTCAAAAGTTTCTTCCTATTTTTCTTCAGGTCATGTTTGATGATCATTCCAATACCTACTCCCTCCTGTAAGACATTTCACACTTGCTCCACTATCCAGTTTCTCCAACACTTTGACTTTCTATGTTACATATAAACATGAATTTTTCCTCTTTTTTTTCCACTGTTACCCATTGGGGTATCTTCAGTCATTTTTGAATATTTCAACACTATCTTTATACCATAGAAAAAAGAATAAGCACATAACCACAGTTAGGAATGCATATAGGTCTTTGCCCATGTGGGGCATTGTGGGGAACCTGCTGTTGGCTCCTGTGGTTTGCATAAGACCCATTTCACTACCCGCTGTAGTATACGTGAATGGGGGAACTGGGCATATATCTAAAAGATAGATCACAGAAGAAGGGGGCTGGGGAAATCTTCATTTCTTGTGGACACTCAATAAACTGCTGTGTGCTTACATTTTGACTGTGATCTGTCACATGAAGAGGACAGGAGTGGAATTTTCCACTTGTGGTGTCATTTCAGGGCTCACAAAGTTTCAGAGTTTGGAGAATGTTGGATTTTTGGATTAGGGATGCTCGACCTATATCAATCATAAGGCCCTTGGCAAAATGATTCATCACTGACTCTGCTGTTCAGGTTCTATTCAATGTTTAGCAAAAAGAAATCATTGTTATAAGATGATATTTTAATAAAACATTATCTATTTACTCTTTAATTATTTTATATATAAAATTGTCTAAAATATATATTAGCGCTTTAGATGACCATAAACTTAACGTTTATTTAATTACTTCGGTTAACCTCTGTTTGTACCAGGTTTAGGTCTATCTTTTTCTAAGGAAATGTAAGAACTAGCCCTTTACATTCTATTACTGTAGTTTTTGAGAAACTGGCATAGAAGTTTTTGTATTACTCAGTGCCTTTAAATATTACTTACCCTGACTGATTTTTTCTTGGAATTTAGAACATGGCAAACACATGCAAACCCTAAGTTCCATAAGGGGACCAATGCAACTTGTTGCTTATAATCATGAGTTTTGATAAATATAAATCTTTTGGCTTTGTCTTGGCTGTCAGAATATTTAGAACTACAAGTATTTTTGTCTTCTTAAGGGTGACCAACTGGTTTGTCTGGGATTATTGGATTTCTTGGGGCTTGACACTTTTTGTTAGCAAAGTCAGATGGTTTCTGGCTAACTGGAATGGTGTTCACACTAATTCTGATCAGAAGAGGAATGTATGCTTATAAGAGAAATATTTTTTAAATTATACAATACTAGGAAGAACAACTAAATAAATTGTAAGCACACAATCTAGATGGGAATTCTATTTGACTAGTTGGATTAAGAACCAGAACTGAGGGTGGAAATAACTAAAGAAAAGAATTTGAAAGTCATTGATGTGGATGGGACAGCTAAAGAACAGATGGTCCCTTTATGTGCCATGTAGAAAAAAAGCAGGAGATATAAGTGGTAAGAGAAAAAAGAAAATAGTAAAGAAAACAGGAAGGAGAGCTTCCATTTTTATCATTGGCTAAAGGCTTTCTGTTTCTTTTTACATTTTCTTATCAAGATTTAATATTTCTTGATCATTTTTTACATTGATTTTCACATTTTTAAAAAAACTAAGACTGCTTAGTCTTTAAATAGTGTAAAACTTAATAGATTAGATTGGCACTACATAAGGAGAAAGTGTCCAAAAGAAAATATTAATTTAAGAAGTTTCCATTAAGTACTGTCAGAGTAAAGTGACAAAGGTCTGAGTAGAGATGTTTTGGTTGGAAATGGTGCAGAAAGAATCCCAGCCACTGCCACATATTGCAAAGCTCTCCCTGGTGTCCCTGCGTTCTCAGCCAGTACTGAGCCAACATATTGTTTTTCTGTCCAAGTAATTTTCAGTAACACCCACAAAATCCCCAGCAGTGGTTGCATCTAACATAACACCTGGCAAAAATTCAACCTAATGTGAGCAAAACAGCCTCACAGAACACATGCCTCTGAGTAAAACTATTTCCTCACATTCTGAAAGAGAGAAAAGGAAATGAAGAAGCCCATGGTTATGAAATTAAGTCTTTAGCTGCTAATTCCAAGACAAAATAAATGAATAAATCATACATATTTTATAACCTGATTCCAGCATGACTAAGAAAAACAAAATTATATCATTCTACCCAGAAAGCATCTGTGTGATAGCAGCAGTTTAATTATTAAAACCAAGTCTTTTTAAAATGAGCTGCTTCTATCAGATTCAAGAAATATTGAGGGAGTCCGTCTTATGTCTCAGGAGCTGTGCTAGCTCCTTCTACTTCCATTGTTATTTTCAATCAGAGAAATCCCCACAAACATAGATGCCTTGTAATTTTATTAAATTCACTTTGTATCATACCATTATTTTACATTCCGTAACACAAATTCACCGTTCACATTCGTTGAATGTATCATTTTTGACAAAGCAGAGCTATAAGAAGAAAGGAAGCTGAAAGTTGCCAGAACATTTGCACCATTTTGCTCAGTTTTTGATTCAATAAATTGCTCTGTCACATGGAAAATTGGTCACCTAAATGCAGATTTTTCATGCACAAGACTTGATGCATACAAATCCCATTACTACATAATAGGATCTGTGAGGCCTCATTTCAAAATATGCTCCCTATGGTCTGAGCTGAATTTTGTCATGTGCATTGTCAAAGGAATGGCCCCAATGTTGGCTCCATCTCCACACATGCTGACAGCCCAGCCTTGGCTCTGGTATAATGTTTTTTTGTTTTGTTTTAGGTAGAGTCCTTAATCACATTAAAAGCTATTGTATTTCCCTGGCCAAGGAGACAGCTTACTCTTGATGTGGCCATTCTTCCCCAGCCTGTGCTTTATGAGTAATAGAGTTCCCTGACATCAATGAGCTGACATTCTACTTGTAGCATAGTTCCTTTTTGTTTAAGGGTTGATGTTACCTTATTTACCATACCTCAATCTGGAACACATAGGAAAATATTCAAATAGTTAGAAAAAAGATAATTTTTTCTCTACAGATTTTTATTTACACTATTGTTTTACTTACCTTGTGCCCTGGGAAAGTAACTTGGTATCAACCCACTTTTCTGTTTTTTATGTTATGAGAAGACAAGTAATTTAATTTCTCTATGCATCTAGAAAATGAAAACAAAAATCCCCACCTTTCATAAATACAATGTACATGTTCTATAGTAAAGTTGTACATTTTTAATAGAAAAGTCACACAAATCACACTTGCAAAGAAAATGTAGAGTTATACATGAATGAAAATATTTTAATTCTGGAAAAGTTATTCTCAAACATATGCTATTTTGTTTCCATGAATTCTTTTAAAATCTCATGCTAACCAAAATTTGAGAAAGAAAACATTGTTCATGAAGTAAACTGTGTATGAACAAATTATTCAGAGATACCTATTTACCCCAGGCACACATAGATCTGTACCTAAGGACCCTTGGTAAAAATGACAAATGGTGAGGTAAGGAAGCGTTCCTCCCTGAACCTTCCCAGGGGAATGCAAATTATATCCATCACGAATGAAACAGTTTTTAGAAGCACAGGAAAACACCTGCAAGATATGAAACACAAGGTATTATTCTTTTTGTTCTATGACAATGTAAAAATCACACCTTTTCCCAAGAGTTCAGATACCGCATATGAAAGTAATTGATACTGAGCAGCAATTCCCAGCATGCTAGGCCTGCCGTAGCTTCAGACACAGGTTGATGTATGTAGATAAACAATCCAACTCTAACCACAGCAGCAGTGTTTTAAAAAATCTCACTGAAGCTATACAAGAGGAGCCCCACATAGAAATCTCATGGCCACTAGTGCTTAACAGCAATGCAAAGGTAGTGTGGAGACTTCCTGCTACAGAGACACCCCCGTCAGCTTCGTTCTCATTTCTGAGACGTTGTAGGCTGGTGTCTAGGAACAGGATGTGGAGATAGATGCACAGGTTTGCCATCCAGGATGCAGAGAAACCAGTCAAACAAGAACACTCACCCTCATTCTATGACTTACTGTCTGGAAAAAAAAGAGCCATGGCTCCATCACACCTGCTACCAGGTTTTTGCTCTGTTTTGTTTTGTTATCTTCCTAATTCAGGAGGAACTTTGAGCCAATTACTTTCTGTTTCAGTCAATGGGGCAGGCTAATTCTTCAGGAAGCGTTAAATTACCAGAGATGCCCAGAGGGCCCAAGCCTTGGGCAAAGGAAAGCATGGTTTAGATTCAGTATCACTGCAGCTTTAGCTCCAGGTCTTATTTACCATCTTCCCCCCAAATAGAGGAAAGTGCCAGCTGGAAGTTGGCCAGATTTGGGCCCCAGGCAATAACACTTGGAAATGGGGGATCCATTATATAGGAAAGTTGCTAGGATCAGTGTGAGGTGTGAAAACTGTGGGGGAATAGAAAGTTTTCAAAGAAGAGGGAGGTGAGGAGTGAAGGAGAGATAGGGAACTTGAAGTTTTTTAATTCCACAATTAGCAAAGTGACCATAACTAAATGAGTTCATGTGTAATTTTGTGTGATTAATCTCAGGGTTTCTAACATACTGAAATTATTTGGAATCAATTGAGATAATAAATGTGAGACCATTTCATAAAATTCAAGGATGATATGAATGTGAAGTTTTAGTCTTAAGTTATTACAGCTATTTTACCAACTGAAAGGCCTAGGGACATAGAAAATTTTAAATTAATAGGATATTAATTATTCTGTACTTTGGTCACCTATAATTTCTTTTCTGAATTTTTTTTTTTATTAAAAGAGGAGAGGATAATGTCTGAGGTGTAGGTGTTTAAAACTCTATTTGTCCAAGATGTCACACACCTCTTAATCTTTTCCGTAGCGTGGCAATTATCTCAGTACCACTTAAAGTATTCCTAACTCTTTATTGCTGCAGTTGCCTAAAAATTCCTCGAACTAGCAGCAGTTGAGTTTTGACACAGGTCTGGAAGGCCCAATAGGATATACTCACCCAGCTGATAAATGATTCAACTTACTGGCCTGGACTCAGTTTTTCAGAGACTTTTCTCTGCAGTTGGAAATCTGCTAGCTGTAGCTTGTTCTGTTATTGACCCTAACATTTCTCCTCTACTTGTACGCCTCCCCTTTGCTATGTGACTCTATAGTTCCTGCTACTGGCTGGGTACAGTATGTTTCTTTTACTTTGGGTTGGCCATGGACTTGCTTTGGCAAACAGAATATGGCAGACATGATGATGTGCCAACTCCATCCTGCACCTCTAGCCCAAAAAGCCCTGAAGCTTTCAAGTTCTTTACCTCATCCTCTGCTGTTTCCCTCAAAGGAGCTCGCCTTGAATATCAGCTTGCCTGAAGGGCATGACGGAATGGGGAAGAGCTGTGTCAGCCTGGGTTAACCATCCCCAGGATACCCCACAGATGCTTGAGTTAAATCAACATTTTATGTGACTTTGAGAACCTGTGGCTATATATTATGTAGGATTATTATAGCAACTGCTAATTGCTTCACTGAACCTCCATAACCAATCGCCTGTTTTGATGCCATGGGAGTGAGGGGAGTGGCAAAATCTTCAGATCACCTTCTTCCTGGTCTCTCTTTTTATCTTGTCTCTCTATGCGCTGTACATTAACACAGTCCATCCCCTAATCATTCTGCAGACTCCTTTATTTTCAGCATTGGTTAAAAAAATATTCTTTTGAAATAATAGTGGTAAACACAGATAGTTCTTTCAAAGTAAAAAATGGAAAACCTTTATATGAAAATTTTCACTTCTTGTATAATTCCTACATCCAAGATTATCTGAAATTTAAACCAAGTATTTCAGATAATCCAAATATATAGCCACGAACACAAAACAAAAAGGATTTAGAACTAGCCATTAGATTAGCAGCCACAGCTCTGGAAGTGGATAAATGACACACTTGGATGGACTTGCTGAGGTCTTTCATCCTAGGCAGAAGCTAGTTGTAGAGGCACCAGTGCTAGAGGCACCAACTAAACATCCAAGCCTGGGAAAGCTAATTTTCTGAGCGATTTTATCTTCCTTTTCCAAAAGGTTGATAATACCTATTTTCTCAGTTTATTTTAAGGACTAAATGAGAAGAACATATTTGAGAACATTTAAAAACTTGTATGAATCAGTAAATGGCAGCCCCTTTCCTTTTCTCCAACCAGATGTGTATCCTAAGATAGCTCCATACTCGGTATGCCTCCTTATATGTGTTTAAATAAATGGCATTACATTTCATTTAGTACTAAACAGTACAATTTACTATAAATAATAAGTAATTTACTATGATGTCAGATGGGACTGTGTGAAATTTAGCAGAAGAAGCCTAAGGGGCTTGTATAATCCCACCACCACCACCACCACCTCATTGTACATGTCCACGTTCAAAGGACAAACCCCTTGAATTCAGCTTTCATTTTGAATTCAAAGGAAGCTAAAAATTCAGAACAATAGAAGCCTGCCAAATTTATTTTTTCTTTGTAATTATATATTTTGTATTCCTCCCCTTGGTGCATAGGGGCTGGTTGAGAAATAGATGCTTCTTTTCTCGACTACCTTATCTTGAAAAGATTATGATCTTTAATTGGCCTTTGAATCCAAAGACAGACTTAATTTTTTTCCCATGAAAATCCATATTGGTAAGATTATCTGGGATACCCACTGTGGAAAACAAAAATAATGTTGACTTGATCATATAAAAACCAAGTAAATATTAAGGTATTTAATATTAATGTATTTAAAAATACATTAGTGTATTATTGCTTTTTCTTTTTTTTTTTTTTCTAATGGCTTAAAAGGATATTAAAAGCTATGAGTTACTTTTTTTCCCCTAAAGAGCTTTTCCCTACAAGCCAAAAAAACATGAATAACTGTATTTCAAGATTTTTCTTCTATATAATCCCCTTCAGATGTTTTTAGACACTAAAGAATTTTTCAAAGATTAACTTTTGGAAAATTTCTTTTTATAAAAGAAGAAACAAAAGGAAAAGAAAACTAAGTGAAATTTCCCAGAGAAACTCTTGCTAATTTACATTAATGGATATGCAGGTCATATGGAAAATTAAACAGCAAAATCGAAATTTTCAGGGCAAGGGAACTTATGCACACAAATCCTATTACCAGCTAATGGGATTTGTGTGGGTCCCTGGTGACCTATTTAGAAAATTTACTACCTGCTGTTCAAGATGAATATATCATGTGAACTAAACCCAAATACACAGTCCTACTGTTCGCTTTATCCCAATCTGTGGAGCGATGTCCCATGATTGCCACAGGATGCTGGCAACCATCTCACTATGTCTATCTGATGGGCGGTGCAAAATGACATGTGTATTTTCTCCTTTGAGTTCTCTGAAATTTCTTTCAAATTTTTTTTAGAAAAACCATCTTCCTTCCTTTCCTTTTCTCCTCCCCACACCTTTTCTCTTCTTTTCTGCCTCCTTCCCCTTGTTTCCATTCTCATTCTTGAATGTTGAAAGGAAACAAAACAAGCATTGAAGAATTAATGTTCCCCTGTTGTCTGGAACTGGTGAAGAGATTGAGGTTTGTGTTGCATGACTGCTGTGATATATACACCCAAAATCTGGAGAAATATTGGACCTCGTAAGTCAGGCCTCTCAAACTCTGAAAAAATGCACTACTGAAACAACCAGAAACTTAGTATAGTATGCTGTTATTGGCCTTGAATTTCTTTTCGTGCAATGTTCCTTTTCCCAGCACCCCTTCTCTTGGGACCCGGGCACTGACTACTCCCATGTAGTTCCTCAGCTGGATACAGAATCACACTCCAGATGGCATTGCTCTATCCTTCAAAATGGCGTGTCTCTGCTTAGCAGCCAATGGAAACATCTATTTCCTCAAAGTACAAAGCTCAACTTCTTTTGGGGGACATACAGTCTGAACAAAGTAAACCCATATCAGACTAAAGCACAGATGAATTATCCCTCATTAGAGTCCCGAAATTTTTTTTTTTTTAATTTTTATTTTTTTTTTATTGTTGGGGATTCATTGAGGGTACAATAAGCCAGTTACACTGATTACAATTGTTAGGTAAAGTCCCTCTTGCAATCATGTCTTGCCCCCATAAAGTGTGACACACACTAAGGCCCCACCCCCCTCCCTCCATCTCTCTTTCTGCTTCCCCCCCATGACCTTAATTGTCATTAATTGTCCTCATATCAAGATTGAGTACATAGGATTCATGCTTCTCCATTTTTGTGATGCTTTACTAAGAATAATGTCTTCCACTTCCATCCAGGTTAATACGAAGGATGTAAAGTCTCCATTTTTTTTAATGGCTGAATAGTATTCCATGGTATACATATACCACAGCTTGTTAATCCATTCCTGGGTTGGTGGGCATTTAGGCTGTTTCCACATTTTGGCGATTGTAAATTGAGCTGCAATAAACAGTCTAGTACAAGTGTCCTTATGATAAAAGGGGAAATTTTAAATGTTTTTGTAACTGAAGAATTAAACTGTTTGATAATGATGAAATGCCAGAAAACATTGTAAGAAGGTGGGATAAGAAGGGAGTTTGGGCAAGTTCCTCTGGATGTCACTCAGATCATCAATCTTACCTAGAGTTACCTTTTAAATAAATCTAAGATGGGTAAAACTTAAAGTAATGCTAAATTGGATTAATGTGATGTATGCATAAGGATTTACAAGAAAATAAGATCCCTTACCTAACTGCTTTTTTATTTATTTTCCAGCAACTGGAACTTTCAAAACATAAATGAAATTATAACTGGTTTCTGTATATATAATTTTGTGTTTTATTTCATGTAGAAGTTGACTTTTTTCCCCCAAATCTCAGAACGTTTTAGCGGATACATCTATACACAATCTTGGTTTATTGTACTGTCTATTAATACATGTATCTCCATGACCTTGTAACTTTATCCTTTTAACTCTGGATAACACAACAGAAGTTACTGGATTCAATTTTAATCTTGCAATATTTTGGGGGGCATTTTGTAAGAACTAATATATTTTATGACTCTCATTCTTCCATAAAGTTTTCCAAAGGTCAAAGAGGAAATACTTTAACAGTATAAAACTTATTCTATTTTGTAATTACCATATAGATCCATCAAATACTTCTATTTAAAAAATATTGATTGTGAGATCTTGATAATGTATTTTTTCATATCTCTTAACACCATTGGTATTATTTTATCTTTGCTCTTCATTGTAATGAAAGAGTTGTTCATTGTTCAAAAATTATTTTCAGCTACACTAAAAGTATCTACTATAACAACATGAAAAATGATGAAATCATCTCAATGATGAAGCAAAAGTGAAATAAATCTCTATACCTCAAGTTTATTATTGTGTTGCCTAAAGCATGCGTCATTGTTCAAGAAGGTATCAAAAAAATTTGCCCATACTTTTGTTGTGTTTTTATATTTCACTGACCACAGTAAAAATTCTTAATTTTTGCCTTTCTGCTTATATTAGCAAAGAGCAGAGGAAGACTTTTCACATGAATTAGACAAATATGACTGAAACACTGACAGAAATTAGTACCAAGTATTATATGGTGATAAAATTAATCATATAGGCAAAATCTCACACTATGAGTTTTCAGATTGATGAGACCTTACAAGAAGTTTTGCAAACTCAGATGATGGGTGGGTAATATGTTTCTAAGGCCTAAAATTGTATGATTTTCTCATCTTGATAATCAGCAGAAAGAAGAATTTCAAATATACAATTTTTGACAAAAAATTAGGCCATCCATTTTGCTAAGATGTATGATTATATTGCTTCACAATTTTATAATTTTTATGCCAAAATGTACTTGACATAAACAAATTTGCTATGATTAATTTCCAATCAATTTTTAAACATAAGTTAAATGAAAATTTTATTTTAAGATGTTTGCTGATTAATGGTAAAAAAGACTTAAAATATTGTAAAAATTAAGTAAAAGATTTATTTGACGAGAAGTGTTATGACTTTTACCTTTTACTCAATTTAGGAATTGAGGGGGCAATCTGCATAGATTCTAAATGAGAGAGTTAATGTGTTCTATATTAAAACTTTCTGGCAAATTTAATGAAAGTACACTTCCTCAACTTCCCTTCTAATTATGGCTGATCTCTGCTGTCTTTGGACCTGCAGGGTATGAAGAAAGATGCAAGCAAGGTGCCAAAAAAGGAGAAGACACAGATCCTTGGTAACCAACATATTCTCTGAAAATATTTGTATTTCATATATCATTCTTTATATTTATTTTATATGGAACATATTACTGTAAGGTTGGCATTTGGAAGACAAATGCTGCTGATCACATCACCAACTAGGTTGGTTTATGCTACTTTTTGGACCCTACACTCCAGTTCATCCCACGGCAGCAACATCGTCACTTATGACAGCAAAAGGATCCTTTAACATTTTATGAGCATGTACCAAGCCAAAATTCTCACTGTATACCTACATAACCAATTACCAAGATCACTGTGTTGGTTCAAACACAGTGAATGTGTATTTTTCTTTATTCATAGATTTGTAATCACTTGCATTTAGCTCATAACATTTTTGTCTATTGTAGACATAGGAACAGGTCTCATTTAAGTTGTTGAAGAAACTTTATCATTCTAATTATACTAATCCAAAAGCTTTACAGAATGGCAGAGGTCAATCAGACTAGGACTTTTGCTTACGTGGTAGCAGAACACATCCGTCAGGTTCCCAGTCTCACTCATGTGTGTCAGGGATGTTCAGTTATACAGATCGCTCAGATAAATCGCATCTCCTTGGTCTCTGTTCATTAAGTTCTTTCAACTCTGAACCATTAGCAGTAAGAATCAATTTAAAGTTGTTGCACTATACAGCCTCTAGTCTGGCCTAATCGCTTAGTTTCTATTAAAAATTTCTAACTTTACCCTTCATGGATTTCACCGCTATTAGTGTCCTAATGCTCCTTCTAAAGAGAGGCAAAGTGAGAGTCTGGCCTTAATGTTCTATCCATTACTCCTCTCCAATTTTGTCGACTATCTATGCAAATCATAAATGAACTTTCATTTTCATTTTTGAGTGGATCTTCTGTAAGAGAAGGGATATAGGAGTAAAAAATCACATACTGGTAGGTACACTACAGAACCAACCCACACAACCTTGATGTTTCTAATTTAAAAAATAATTTAGAGCTTTTTCCCCTTCTGGGGCTGCTGGCTAAAGACACTCCATATGGTGCAGCATTTGACATACTGTCACAGGCTTTCCTATGATAACAGCTGCTCACAAAACTAGGCTGTCCCCAACACCTGGTAGCGGAATTGTTTAGCTTTATACCAAGAAGGTTGTGAAAGCACCAACATCTGCATGTGGCGTGTGCCCAGGCAGACGTCAAAGGGTTTGTGCTATGAGACCTCAAGTTCTTGTGAGGTTGTCTAAAACGAACAAAAAAAAACCTGTCAGCAGCGCCTACGGGGGTTACAGGATCAAGTCCGCTTTCCTTACGGAGGAGCAGAAAATCTTTGTGAAAGTCTTGAAGGCACAGGCACAGAGTCAGAAAGCCAAATTAGAAAATGAAGCTTTTTTGAGTAATAAAAATTAAAAGACTTAAAAACTGTAATAAAAAAAATAATTTAGAGAACTTATTATGCATTAGGTTCTGTGCTGATCTCCTGAGAAAGATGAAAAAGTAATGCTGGCAGTCAAAACAGCAGAGTTAAATGTCACCACAGAAATTTATATCGTTCTTTAGTATTCTAGGGGATCACGAAGAAGGCAGCATCATCGGAGTTCAGATGAGGAGTCACAGAGAGAGAATGACTATGTTAAGACACCATGTAGTAATTGCACATCTATTTAGGTGGTCAAATTACTCTTTCTCCCAGTGATAATACATCATTCTCTATTGCTGGACATTCCCTTTGGTTTTATACCAGAGCTGCTTTCTGAAAATCAATCTAATAATTCTCTTGACCCTTGGAACAAAACTATTATATCTTTGCAAATCTCATTTACCCGGCAACATTCTTCTTTCCTTCAAAAAAAAAAAAAAAAAAAAGGTCTGTAATTTTGGAAGCTTTCCTAGCAAAATTGCTCTTCTCCAGTCCATCCAAATGTAGTTGTTCTTCAGGATAACTCCCTACCCCTTCAAGAAACCCACATGCCCTTCATTCCCATTTCCTTTTAATTGCCTCTTTTCTTTTTATCTGAGGCTCTATCCCCTGCAGCAACTTAAGGGACCTGCCAATCTCTCATTAAACAATCTTCTAGCCCATTTTTATATTTGATAACTTTTGCAACAAAAAAATCATAATCCATAATAACCCTAGGTAGATGATTGCTGTTTATAAATGCTTTAGGGTTTATCCTGATAAACTTTCCTGCTGTTGAGAGGCATGAATGTTTGATCCACAACCATTTTATATGAGCATGCATTTCAGTTTTCAAAGAACTGAAAGTAGTGCCATATGTACAAAAAAAAAAAAAAAAAAATCACACAAAGTGCCATATGTACAAAAAAAAAAAAAATCACACAAAGACAAGCTAATTAGTCATAAATAAGCCAGAGGAAACAGGCCTGGACTTAGTGGTGGCAGCCAACCTAAAAAAAAGCAAACATCATTCTACCGTAAAATCCCAGAACAGTCCTTTCTTTTTCTGAGGACCTCAGGATCAAAAGGAACCAAGGCTGCTAAGGTAAATAGACATCCATGTAGCCACAGCATATGTTGTTTGTGGAGAACAGGCCTAAACAACCACCTTGGCATCAGACTCGAGCTCTTTAAATGAAAACCAATTGTGTCCAACTAAAGACGCCTTAATGAGACAGAGCCACAAAAGGGAAGGTACATTAACACAAAACTTGTTTGAGTCATCTGGGGATCGTTATTTTCATAGGAAAGCGTTCTATCTTTTGTCATTTTCCACTAGCTCTAGATGACTTTTTGAAAACTTATTCAAAAAATGACAACAAAACTACTTATATATGTGAATATGCCAAAATAAGTCTTTTTAGTTAGCTCAAGTCGTCTTGTCATTAGATTATAAGAAATAAAATGAGAGGCTTCCTTTCACTAGTGGAAGTTGATAGTCCAACTGTCAAGGCTGTATTAGCATTTCATTCCGTGAAAATATTTGGGTAGATTTTGTTCTTTCCTTTTAAACACAAAGAAAGATTCAAAATCAGTGTTTTTCACAGAAGACAGCAATATAGTTTGAGGCAAATTACACTAAATACCTTTATCCCAGTTACAACTCAAGAAAGTTTGTTCCACTGTGGCCTCATTTGAACAAACAGCCTATTCATAGGAATTGACCTTATTTACTAAGTTTTCGAAATAAAGAGAACATGAGAATCTCGGAGGTAATGGGAATCATTGTAAATATTTTTGTCATTTTCTCTGCCTCTGCTTTTCTCATCTTCCCAGTACATTTCATCGAGACTTTCTATATTCCAGTACTATATCAGTCCTTTTATATACTTTTAAAATCATTGCACACATGCAAAAGTAGTTTTTACCACAAAGTCCAACCAAAACAAATTCAGAACTAGAATATCTTTAGAAGAAGGTGTGAGCAAATCAAGTTTTTCATTGAATTAACATTAAGCAAAGAGTCTTCTTTTTTGATGGATATTATTACAAATAATGGACTTACAAACAAATGGATGGAATTACAAATAATTCCATCAAATGTGGGGTGTTCACTTTAATGCTCCAACATGGTCAGTTTATTTTAATTAAAACAAATAGACATTAGGCTGACAGTTTCTGCTCCCCGCCATAATGGAAAAAGGAAGTGATATCATACGTTAAGAAAAATCTGCTTTTGAATGAGACTAAAATAGCTCTTCTGATTTGCTTTTAAAACAGATTTTAGTCCTTGGACTAAAGTCTTTGTGCTGAGACAGCAGAGTTAATAATTTCATCTTGTATTTTGTATGTACTTCCATTACATTGCACTAATAGATTCTGTTGTGTAAACTATTATTGTATTCATCCTTTATAACTTTCACATCAAATAGGCAGTTATATGATTAGGAATTTGAATTGGCAGATTCCAATTGGTCATTGCCATAGAAAAATCTGATGCTATATACATATCTGTATATTTAGTGTAGAATAATGACTCGTGATGGGTCAGTGTTTAATAAATGATATGGCCATGAATTAAATAATATCATGTTAGGTTTGGGTATGGATGTTTTACAAAAGGAAAACTAAAATACTACCCCAAAATGCACATCGCTTGAAAAATCTGTGAAGTCTTACTCTGTTTAGTTTATCTGAATTCATCATAGAAAACACACTGACTAAAATAATATGATGCCATTATTTCTTGTCTATCTTAGCAATGGAATGCATCGAAGAAGATTTATAATTTGTAACACATACTATTTGAGATGTAGGTCAGAAAACAGAGTTTTTAAATGCTTTAGTTTACCCTACTTAGAACATTTTTTGAAACAGTCCTACGATTTACTATGTAAAAGCATAAAGACCAAAATATAAGATAAAAATCTAAGTCAGTTGGCTTAATTAGTTATTTTTCCCACTCCCTTAGATGATGATGCCTACCAGAAATAGTAACATTTTCCTAAGAAACTAGGGACCTCAAAATGAAACCATATGCTCTACTTGAAGTTATTCCTTAAACTCCGGAAATACCAATTATCTTTGCTGTTGTTTTTTCCTTTTAACTCCTAAAAACTTCAACATGGTTTTGAATTCCACTTTGGCATCTATATGTAATTCTCCATCAATGTCACTTATTTCTCTGCTTTTTAAAGTTATGTTTGATGTTTCTTCAAATAATTTTTTTTCTGAATGAAAGAAGAAATGTAATCTTTTTCATAGTTCAGTTTTGTATCTTTTTTCCACATACACAAGCTGACCATGAGCAAGACTTGGAAATATCTCTTTCTTAAAGGAGTTCTATGAGTGCTGAAGAGTGGTCATGCATTTTTCACTTTTTAAAACTTTACAAGTTTTTATGAACTACAAGGTGCTATTTTGTGAATATCAATTGACCACGAGTTATTCGTAGGCCAGCTCAAATAAATAATAAAAATAATTAGAAATATATATACCATATTGCTGCTTCTCATGGACGATGTCTTAAAATACTCTTTTTTAACAAAAATATCCTGGGTAATGCTTTGAAAGTTATCCAGTTTGGGACTCTATGTTTTTCAAAAATTTCTGAGGCATAGATTCTTTCATTCAGAAAATCCTGGCCAAATATGGGACGAGGAATATGGTTAAAGAGAATCGCTATGCAGACTGCCTATCCTGTGCACTGCTGGTACTGGACAGGAAGGGCTTTTATTTGTGTGTGTGTGTGTGTTTTTCCATTCACCCTTATGTTTTCACATAAGTCAACAGGTGCAAGCAGCATATTTTAGAATTGCTTCTGCAAGCTGCTCTTCTGTCTTTAGTACTGATTTCAGTATTTATTTTTTAGATGTTTCAAAATTTTGTTTGTACATTTAAAATGTTTAACAATTTGGAAAAAAACAAAGCTAATGGAAATCGGTAATATTCTATAGACAGTGTTCTACAGTTTGCTATTTACTCTTCACAGGTAGTAGTTGATTTAATGGTCGCTGAAATTGCATGGCATTGGTTTGTTATTATTTCTTCTTGCCAAAGCTGAGTTAATACATACACACACAGGCATCCAGTTAGAATCACTCTAGTATGGTGGGCATGGTGGCTCACACCTGTAATCCTAGCACTCTGGGAGGGTGAGTGGGTGGATTGCTTGAGTTCAGGAGTTTGAGACCAGCCTGAGCAAGAGTGAGACTCCATTTCTACTAAAAATAAAAAAAATAATAATAAAAAACAGCTGGGTGCAGGGGTGGGTGCCTGTAGCCCCAGCTACTTGGGAGGGCAAGGCAAGAGGATGGCTTGAGCCTAAGAATTTGAGGTTGCTGTGAGCTATGATAACACCAGGGTACTCTACCTAGGTGACAGAGTGAGACTCTATCTTGTACATACACACACACACATCACTCTTTAATCCAATACTGTGATTTTTGACTATGTTATTTAAATGTCTTCTTGTGATCTCTTCTGTCTCTGAATTCCTTATTACCCTGGAGCAATCTAGTAAATCTCATAAATGTAGGTTTGATGCTTACCCTTTATAAGTATGTTTAAAATTCGTATCCTGCAGACTTTAATTTTTTAATATATGAGCATAATTATTTTGATCTTAACCTCTTTCATATATCATTCATCATAGATCTGATCAGGAATCATAGAACCTGGGAAATAAAAGGAGAATTGAAGATGTTTATGTTCATAACTCATTCTTAAAAGAAAAATGTTTGTAAGATGTTGTTATATGCATAGAGCACATACAAGGCAATCTGGATTTGTGATAATAAAAGCACACACTAGTTGGTGGTATGGAGGGAAACCCATGCTATTTCCATGAGCTCTAGTTTTTATTTCTTAAAATAAATAATAATAATATTATTTGACCCACCTTCTTTGTTTTTTGTTTTTTGAGGGTCTGATGATCTAATATGTATAAGATCTCTTTATAAAAAAGTGAAATGTCTCATAGCAAAATTTCTGCAATATTTTATTCACAGATAACATATGCATTTTTGAAAATTTCATTGCTGGGTGTATATTTTTTAAAAATACATTTTTGTGTTAAAAGAAAGCAAGTGACATTTAACACTGAGCAGAACTGGGAAAAATTGAACAGTCTATTATTCTAAAGAAACTTAGAGTGTCTGTTAAATTCACTTTACAAATTGAGAGTATTGGAGTTTATAGTCATCCTTCATTAGAAACTCAACTGGATAGACAAGAGAAAGGGCCAACTGCTATCTATAAGCCTGTTTTTCACATTTCTGTTTCACAAAAAAAGATTTGAATCTCCAGCTCTTCAGGGGAAAATAAAAAAAGTCTTCCAAGCTGCCAGCCGCTCAGAGCTATATAAAGTAAAATGGAGGTGGGAGGACAAAACCTTTCAGGATGGAGCAGAGGCCATGTAAACAGATGTGGGTGAATTGAATAGAAAAGGTTGAATAGTTGCTTTGTTCCTTGCTTTCTGTTTGTACCACAGAGGGTCCTCTCTGTACAAGTCTTCCTGACAGATGACGTACCACATAACTCTTCCTGCTGTAGAAACATGCAGAATCTGATATTTGCTAAACACAGGCACCCTTTGCTCATGGCTCTCTGAGTGTTTATTTTAATGAGTGTTTCACGTAGGACCAAACATTTATGCTAATTTTGAAAGGAAATTTATGAAGAACGTAACTGAAAAGCCAATGCAATTTTACATTTTCATCTGCTGACAGATAATCATCAGTCTCAGGCTGCATTGTGCAAGGAAAAACATTGTATATCAGTTTTTCAAAGTTACATTCATTATTAATAGGCATTAAATGGTATTTTAGCTAAAGAGAGGGTAAATTTTTCTGAAGAGAAATACTATTATGAATATAGACAACATGTTGAACTGAGCTAGCTATGTAACCTTCACTCTTTTCTTAAAGAGTCAGGTTAAAAAGTACACAGTATGGTTGAAGTGCTCTACATATGTCCATTGATTTATTTTGTGAGGAACTGTTATTGTTGCTTCTTATAAAAGGTCACAGACACCAGAATTTGGAAATCTTCCCAGGTTCCTTTAAATAACCCCAGGGGCCTGGCATTTTGTGATCCAGAATATTTTGTTGTCTGGCTGGGTAGGTGGGAGGGTGGTTGAGGGGAGGAAAATGTCTGCTTCATTTTTTTATTGTACTTTTATTTTGAGTCAAATAAAATCAACATCGGCCCCTAAGGCCAGTAGCAGCCTGCAGCCATAAAGCATAAAATGTTCCTTCATAAATGTATATGGTCATATTCAACTCTTCCCCTGTAGTAGATTTTTATTTCACATGGAACAAAATAAATGAGTCTCCTGAAAGCTGGTGGATTTACAGCTTGAATTTACTATTCTTCTAGCATGGTGTTAACTTCACTAATAAAAGTGTTGTGTCTGCTTTGCAGAAAATTCTCCACTGAAACAAATCAGACATATCCAGACAAAAGAGAGGGGCATAACTTCAAAATAAATAAATAAATAAGAAGAAGAAAGAAAGAAAAAAGAAGGAAAAGAAAAGAATTAGCGAAAACCAAGAAACTTGAGAAGCTATTCCTTTTCCTGAAAGGTATATTGATCAATAATAAATAATAAAAGGCATAATCTTAGATGCTGCCCTTAAAATGTTGTAATCACAGAGAATTCTCATACTAAGTCCTATATCCTCTTGTATTTTCCAAATAATGTTCTTTCATGAGTTACTTAATTTGTGTAAGTGTATAGAATTTTTCTTTAGAAGAAAGGAAGAAAAAAGATATAGTCTTTGAGTATATCAAAATATAGTTAGATAGAAGAGTATCTATATAACTAGATAGTCTTTCGTATTTAAAAGGTGTTTGGTAGTACCGTTGGGAAATTATAGTTATAAATAATTTATTGATTATTTCAATATAGCCAGAAGAGAAGACTTGTAATGCTACCAACACAAAGAAAAAATAAATGTTTGCTGTAATAAATATCCCAGCTACCCCGATTTGATTGTTATACATTGTATACATGTTTCAAAATACTGTGTATACCCCCAAAGTTTGTACAACTATGAGTTATCAATTAAAAAATAAACAATTTTTTTAAAGAAAAAGGATATGGACTTGAAATTTATCAGTTTTTTAGTTACATCTTTAAATACTGATATTTGTGCAATTCTTGATAAGCTTTTCGGAAATACTTAGAAGCAAATAAAAAAGGTAGCCTGTTTGAATTTCTTCTTCTGCCCTAAATTCTGACATTGTCATTAATAAACTCATCTGCTTCAGGCACAGAACCAAACAAACAAAACACCAAAAAGGGAGAGAAGGAAAGAAGGGGAAGTGATGCTAAGGGAAAGCAGAGTTCCCCCTTTTGTCTGCCTGTCTGGACAGCCCCCCTTTCAGTCTCACTGACGGGGCTGGAGGCCCTTCTATACATGACCGTGTCCCATGCATTCATGGGCGGCTGTGACACCACAGCCCCTTTTGTTCAGAACCAGATAATTGCTCTCCCCTTCTCTCAGCTGCCATATGGTGCGGTGGAGAGCAACTTACAAAGACAGACTTGGAGAGCGAAAGACTGAAAGAGGGAAGGAAGAAAGAAAATCAAGAAACAGCAGATGAAACTGATTTATGTTGAGTGGTAATGGAGCAAGTGAGCAAGGCGGGGCTAGGAAGTGAGAGGGTAGAGGAGGGGCGAGAGGGAGTCTGGGGAGGCCCATGTTCTTGGAATATGAAACCTCACAGACAAGCAGCCAGGCCACTTCCCGTGAGAGGCAGGCTCTGGTTATTCTCCATATATGGTGCTTAAAACAGAACACTTACACTGCAGTTATTTTTCATTTATTAGGCATATTTAAATTATTCCAGTTATTTTTAATGCTCCAGGCTTACATTATTTTATTCTACCTTAACAATAATATTAGTAAAACCAAACATACCTGTGGTTTTGTGCATATTCTCACATGCTTGCGGCACAGTAATTTTTAGTATTTTGTACAGCTACCCTCTTCATAATGAAGTTGTAACGTGAGTGGTTTTTCTCCCCTTAGCCATTCGATGTACTCTCAAATAGTTCTATTAACACCAGATTCTGTTTTAAAAATTTGGGAGCCTGCTTTTTCAGGAGTCTGACAAATCTTGTGATGGCATAACTTATACTTTTGTTTGATAAATCTAATGAATACTAACATATGCACAGATTTTTAGGTTTTAAAATTAAAGTGGACAGAAAGCATGATGCAGATAGACTTGGGCACTTAAAAAAGGTTATGTTAATTGTGACAAAAAAATTAATTTTCCCTCCATTTATTTTCCATATAGTATCATGTACTGGCATATTGATCACATGTCATGAGTCCTAAAAGGCTGACGTACGGTATTTTACCATAAGAATAGCTTGATAATTTTGAACATTTCTTCAGTGAAACAGTATAGCTGTCTGATATTTTATATTTAATCCTGACCTGATAACCTGTGATGAAACAATGTTATATAAAACTATTCATTATTATTTAATGGAGTCCACGCAGAGTTAAATGCCCTCAAATTATTTGTTATGAATTTATTTCAGATATAATTCAGATATAATTCAATGTATTAGAAAGTATACATCCTGGCCTGCTGGAAATTCTGTGTTTCACTTGTCATCTGGCATATCACACCCTGCTAATTTTATTCCTGCTCATCGACAGTTACTTCTCAACATATATAGTCAATTTTTCTGAAGTTTCCATTTTAAATGCAATATGCCAGGAGTCAAACTTTGGATCTCTTTTCATCTCTATCTATACTTATTCCTTCAAGGATCTTATCTAATCTCAGGGCTTTGATACCTTCCAGAGGCAACAATTGTCCCAGTCTCATCTCTTGCATTGTTTGTATATTCCTAACTGTCACCTCAATGTATGCTGGTGTTTGTCTGATGGGCATCTCTTAGGACTCATGACATGTGATCAATATGCCAGTACATGATACTATAAATGGAGGGAAAATTAATTTTTTTGTCACAATTAACACAACCTTTTTTAAGTGCCCAAGTCTATCTGCATCATGTTTCTGTCCACTTTAATTTTAAAACCTAAAAATCTGTGCATATGTTAGTATTCATTAGATTTATCAAACAAAAGTATAAGTTATGCCATCACAAGATTTGTCAGACTCCTGAAAAAGCAGGCTCCCAAATTTTTAAAACAGAGATCCATCTCAAACCTGATATATCCGAAACTAAATTCCTAATCTGCACCCACTCACCCTCTCAATTAGTGACAACTGTACCCTACTTGCCTCTGAGGCCACATTTCTTGAAATCAGAGATTTTCTCCTTCTGTGTCACCATATTTCCATTGCATCAGCAATACTTAAAATCTAACTACTTCTAACCACCACTCTAATTTGGGGACAACTTACTATTGACCATCTATTTATTGGCCTTCCTGGTTCTGTTCTCACCCTTATACTATATTCGCAATAGAGTAGGAGGCAGAGTAAACCTTGCAATACTTTTTATGCCATTTCCTGCCCTCTGTGCATTAACAACCTGAGAATAATCTGGCTACCTATGACCTCTCTAACCTGACTGAGTCACACTGGCTTCTTTCACATTCTGCAAAGGCACTACACATTCCTGCCTCGGGACATTGATACCAGCAATCTGGCTGTCTGGAATGATCTTTCCCAGCATGTGCTCACTTTCTGCAGAATTGTTCTTGCATGCTGTCTAGGTGAGACTCTCCCTGATCCTCAACCCCGACACACCACATTCTTCTTCCTTATTATATTTTTCCATAGCACATTTCACTTTCAAACTCTCAAGTTTTTAAAAAAAAAAAACATGAAAAGAAATAATTCGTTCTGTGAGAGGAGCAGCACAAAGCACTGGGAGTCATTGGAAATACATGTCTCCTTGTGAAGTCTAGATTATAGTTGCCATCTCAAGTTACTATCAGAAATAGATCCCCTGGAGAGAAGTAAGTGGTTTTATTTCTTTTCTGACTAAATATATATGATTTATCAAAATACTTTTCCATTTACTACTCTTCTCTTTTTTCACCCACTTCCAAAAATTGAAGAATTGGTGTATGTTGGGTGCCAGTATTAACTCCTCCACAGTACTCCCTAAACTCAACTGACTTTAAGATAGAAAGGAAACCACAAATAAATGAGAAGAAATTAAAATTAATATTCTATAAAAAGGAAAGTTAAATGATAATTAGGAAAATGAAAGTAGCAACCCAAAATTACTTATTACTACTCAAAAAGACAAGTTAAATGAAAAACCTAGAAATAAAACATGCATCACTCTCACAGCCAAAACATTTGGCATACTGTGCATTTAGTAAATGGTGAGAAGATAAAATTCCTCTATTTTAAAGTAGACAAAAGTTCTACTTAGCCTATTCCTTACCCTCAAATCTTTTCTTTAATGGTAAACATATATTAGAAGAACTCACTGTGGAAAGTTCTTTAGTGAGAAATAAACCAGAACATGGAAAGAAGTATATAGGACGCCAAGAGCCAGGTGACCTCTGAGCAAGATGATTTGCATCTGGGGGGAGGACTCTGAGGCGATTTGTCTGCAGGTGCTCCTTGAGGAGAAAGAGCCCAGTCCATAGTGATCCTTAGACACATAGTCATTGTCTAATACTCCCCTCACCTGCCCTGTACTGTCTCAATAAAAGGTTACTGCGGAGGTTGCTCGGAGCTACCCTGCAATCAAGGTTAGCCCGCCTCCTGCAAGCTTGTAGTTCTAATCTGTGTCAAGCTTGGTTTCTTCCTGGGGCTATCGAGACCAGGGCCGTAGGGGTCATAGGGGCAGTGACAGCTGGAGTAATCGGCAGGATCCAGCAGGACACAAAAGGACACCAGGGACGTGGACCAAGGGGAAAGTGACACTCGGAAGTAAGTGAGGCCTTTGGTAGACAATGGGAGGAAGTTCAAAGGCAAGTGGGACCTTTGGCCAATCTAGAATCTAGAGAACCTCTCTCAGAATAAGTGAGGTCTTTCACAAATAAGTAAAGACATTTAGAGAAAACAATGGGTAACTTCCTGTTTGGGGAGTTGTGAGAATTAGAAACTGAAGAAGAAAGTGATATTCAAACAGAATTTGAAAGTGAAGAGAATAGTGAGGCATGGGGGCCACTAGGGGCTGTGACAAAGAAGACCATTTGCAATCAACATAACCAAATAAAATCATCCAAAGTTGCTTTTATGAACTAGAAAGCATGATACTAGAGTAAGTGGTGGTACAGCTCAAATGTTCAGTGCCGAAAGAGGTCAGTGAAGTTGCTTAGTTACTCTGAGACTGTTTCTTCATTGGTTATATAAGGACAGTAATATTACCACAAATCTCTGTGGTGATGGTGATCATAAATACTTCTAAGGCATACGCTGGCATATATAAAATGCTCACAAAAGTGCACTTCTTATTTCTATTACTGTAATAAAATGTGGAATGATACATAAAAGAGATATCGAAATCATTTAGCCATGTTTCTCCCTTTAAAATTTAGAAGCTTATGGTATTTCAATTTAATTTTATATAACCTTCTCTTTGTAGATTTAACTAGAACAATAAACAAAAAGGGAAACTAATAATGGAGACATCTGGTACTTTGATTAACACTGTAATCTGATTCTTTCCAAATAAGTCTCAAAAAAAAAAAAAAAAAACCCACCAAAGCTCTAGTTGACAGCATATAGAGGCAGATTCGCCTGATCTCAACCTAAAGTTGCTTAATATTTATAACTCGGTTTCTTTAATTTTTTCAAAAATGTTGAAAGCTATTTCAAAGAAATCAGCACCAACTTGTTCTTGAAGATAGGCATTTTGCAGAGCTTCAGTGGATGAGATGAGGGAGGGTGTGGTTTTAAATGAGCTGTTCCATTGTGCCCTGTCAGCTCATGCTGCTCTAGCAAAATCCATGTATTGGATGGCTAAAACAAGAATCATTTATTTCTTATCCTAAAAGTACTGGCAGGTTCACCTCTGCTTTCAATCGACAGCCATCCCTTTGTATGATTGCATGGCAGGGAGGAGAGAGGGTCCTTTGGTCTCTTTGTTTTAAAAAACCCTAATACTATCATGAGGGCCTCATCCTCATGACCTCGTCTAAACCTGATTATGTCCCAAAGGTCTCACCTCCAAATATTATCCCCCTGGGGGTTAGCCTGGGGGGATGTATACATACTTGGGGATTAAACACATGAAGGGGGAAGAGCACTACTATTCGGTATTAGCACATTGTCAAGCAGGAGAAAACCTGAAATAAATTTACAAACTGATGACAATTGTTACTGATAAGAATAGTGATGTTGGGCGGCGCCTGTGGCTCAGTGAACAGGGCGCCGGCCCCATATGCCAAGGGTGGTGGGTTCAAACCCAGCACCGGCCAAACTGCAACAAAAAAATAGCTGGGCATTGTGGCGGGTGCCTGTAGTCCCAGCTACTCGGGAGGCTAAGGCAGGAGAATCGCCTAATCCCAGGAGTTGGAGGTTGCTGTGAGCTGTGTGATGCCATGGCACTCTACCGAGGGCAATAAAGTGAGACTCTGTCTCTACAAAAAAAAAAAAAAAAAAAAAATAGTGATGTTGAGTTCAGATGACTGATCCCATCCTTAGATGATTCCTTTCTTTGCATGTCTATTCATTATGTGTGTTTTCATCTACATTTGCTTAATGTATCCACTTCTTTCATCTGTTTGTCTAATTATGCTAGGTGCTGCTACTATTTTTCAGCTTCACCATATTCCTTGAAGCAGCACGGTGCCAGTTTATACATAGAGTTTCTCCTCTCCTAATGGTAGTTTCCGTTTAGCTCAGTAGAAAAAGTAGGCATGATCCACGCTGGGCAAATGAACAATGATGTGTAGGTCAAAAATGATAGGAAGACTAACTTCTAAGGTTATAGTATGGGAGCAACCCCTCCAAGTGTCACGTAGTATATACGAAGCACTATGAACACAGCATTAATTAAGCTGAGGATTTTCAATGTCCTTCCCCCAGTTAATATTTATGTTAACTTGCAAGATATGGTTACTATGTCTATTTTCAGACACTGAAACTGAGATCAGCAGTGATTAAAATATCTTGTTCCAAATCACATACCTTGCATGAAAAGAGAGCCACCCATCTTGTGATTTTTAGTTCAGGCAATTCCATTAAAAAGCGTTTAGTATCAAATATATTAATGTAATAAATAATAGATTTTCAATAGTTGATTTTAAAAGGCTGCTTTTTCACAAAATCATATCTTTAGTCATTTGGAAGGTTGGATGCTACCCATGCATTATAGGACTTAAATTGGGAGCTCCTATTTCCTTTCTGCATATTGTGCATAGGCTATTCTGGCCTTCTTGGCTTACTGAATATTCATCTTGGTCATATATTATTACATAGTGTACTATTTAAATAACAATACAGCAATAAATTAACATGTTGCAATAAAAGTTTGAATCCTTGGCTGTATTTAATTTCACCTGTCTTTAATTGTAATTTAAAGAAAGGCCAATTGAATCAAGTCTTAAAGGACAAAGAAGGCTGGTTTCACAGTGCAGGCAAATGCACAAGCTGTTGCCCTGGGTAGAGTGCCATGGCATCACAGCTCAGAACAACCTCCAACTCTGGTTCAAGCAATCTTCTTGCTTCATTTTTCTATTTTTAGTAGAGACAGGATCTCACTCTTGCTCAGGCTGGTCTCGAACTCATGAGCTCGAGTAATCCACCCACCTTGGCCTCCCACACTGCTAGGATTACAGGCGTGAGCCACCGTGCCCCACCAAAAATCAATGTCTTTATCCCCCAGATGTTACTGGGGACATCACAACCAATTTTGTGGTTCTGAAGTATTTTCTCCTTATTGAGGAATAAATGGATAGATGATGAGAAATGCAAGCAATAAATTAAGTGGGGGACAGAGTAACAGAGGAGAGGGCTTTGATATACAACAAAGAACAATGACTTAAAGGTAGAATTCTCTGGTTCAGATCTTGAATCTGGCATTTACTAACAATATAATTTGCCTTTTTGAACCTCATTGTCCTGGTGTTCAAAATAGGAACATTAATTGCGTTTAGAATCCTCCAAAATTTTTACGATGCTCAAGTTCATGTACTTTATGCACAGAAATATAAGTGCTCAATCATTATTAGTTTCTTTTATTTGTGTGTGTACTTATCTTCCCAATTACAGTGTAAATTTCTTTAGAATTTTAACATTCTTCATCAACAAACATTACTTTAGTAGTTCTCATGTAATAGTCATTTAGTAAGGAAATAAACAAACAACTCAAAAAACATGGAAGGAAAAGGGGACTGATGTTTAAAAAAGTAGAATCCACATGATAGGATATTTTATGTAAATGGCTCTGAAATTTCTCTTCTTTGGGCTGTGCTTTGCTTAGTTGAAGTATAGAAAATCTGTGACTGCAAATTTTTCAATCAATAACATATTTTTTCCCAATTTGATCAATAATGGATCCAGTACCAAAAAGAAGCCTTTTTTTGCAGACTGTACATTTTCTGCTTAATTCATATAAAATAAAAATAAAATGGGAAGATTTGTGCTATTTACTGAAAGACGAGGATTCCCTTACTACAGTTACACACACACACCCAAGTGCGTGCATACCACACTTCAAACTTTTGTGTTAATAAATTGATTCCTTACAAAAATGTAATTGGAAATCCAAGACTTATTGGGAAAACTCACAAATTAACTGAGATGAAATAATTGCTTTCATTTTCTTCTGTTTTTCTAAAAGGGCTGACACATGCTGAGATGGGGAAATTTGACCTCCTACACGTGTTTTCCATGAGGAATATGTTTGCTGCACAGCCACTGAGTAAAAAGCTAGCTTCATTCTCTTGTGTGCAAAGGTAATTAGGAAAACAAGCCAGAGGAGTCAGGAATGGCTATTTCTCAGTCTGCTTTAACATTGACAGACTATTTTTATACCAAGTATGGAGATATTCAGGTGAGGCAGACACCCCAGAGAATACTGGGGGAACACTTTCACATGGTTAATGCATTATGCCTACTCAGATATTCGAATAACGTAATTCTTGTTTTGAATTTAAACAACTTTTATACTGTTTGGTATAGTGCCTGAGTCTAATCCTGCTTGTACAGTCCAGATTTCTCATAAAGAACACCTTGTGAAGTTTGCCCTTCACCATGACGTGAATTCAATTAAGGTGATGCTTTCTTTGCTCTGTGTTCTGCTGAATTCACTGAGCTACCACTGTCTCCTGACAAATACTCAGGGTATCTTAATGAGGTGAATGTCACTACTTGTTAAATTAATTTTTATTTTCTGGAATTCACATGATGGGAGTTTCCTTTGAGATGTCTTATGAAAAAAGAGCTTTGACTACATATAGAATATACTTGCCCCTGTACAAGTACATCATTGAGGGTATTGAAGATTATATACAGTTCTTTCCATGACATTTATTATAAACTAACAATCACTATTCCAGTGACATTAGTTGGTAAAAGAAAAGCTTTAAACAAACCAAATTGAACAAAGTTTGAGCAAAGAATGGGGAGCACCCCCACGGCTGCCCCCGATCAGAAAGGCTGAGAGAAACTCTGCTGCTGCTGCCTGAGGGGAGAGGATTTATGAACAGAAAAGGGGAAATGACATAAAGAAAATGTAAGTGAAAAGCAGAAACAGCCAGATTGGTTACAGTTCTGCATTTGCTTTATTTGAACATGGTTTTTACAGCTAGACCCTGTGGATTGGCGTGAGAGTAGGTTACAGCCTGTTTGGACATCTAGTTATGTTACAGTTCCCTATGTGTGGAGCACCCCTTAGGGCCAACCTAAAATATGCTAAAGAGACAGAATTAGGCTACACTTAAATTAAGAAGGTAATAGTTATATTTTAAAAAAAAATTTTTACTTTATTTGGGTTTCTAGAAGCTGTCTGAGTTTCTGATCCAAAGCCCAAGTGGGATTCCATTTATTACCCATAATAGTTCTTTAAGCCTGAAATTACTAAAAATAGTTCCAAAAATTTTTGAACAATTTAGTGTTTTGGAAAGAGATCTTTAGTTTAAAAGATGCTACTCCTGAATATGACAATGTAGTATGTATTGCTAACCTAAGCAAAGTGGCAAATGTCTTCTAGGGGTTTAAGTACTTTTCATCCAGCACTTGCTCCATCCAGTAATATCTGTTTCTATATAAAACTTTTTAAAATTGATTAAATCTAGAAAAAGGAGCAAGCATTTTCCTTTAAAATGTTGATAATCCTTCATGAAGTTTCTTTTTTCTCATTAAAACACAGATAGACTTTTATACAGTTGTGTGTCCAGCCCGAAATGTAAACATGTTTTATCTAAAGGGAAAAATCAGTCACACTAAGGATATTTAAAAGTGAAGGTAGCTGTGCATTAAAAAAATCGCATCAAGAATTTGTGTAACTTTTGAAAGCCCACATTTTTTTGCAGTTTTTGGCCAGGGCTGGGTTTGAACCCACCACCTCTGGTATATGGTGCCAGCACCCTAATCCTTTGCACCACAGGCGCCGCCTGAAAGCACCACATTTTTACTATCAACTGAACTTCCAACTGTATAAAAGCAATTCATGAAACCAAAGCATATGTACCCCCATAATATTCTGAAATAAAAAAAAGTTCATACAGAGAGACATAACTGGGAATAATATTTTAGAAAGTTAAATATTTCTCCTCCCACTTTTTCTTAGAAAATTGTGAAAGAAAAAGTGGGAGGAGAAATATTACTCGAAAATTACAAGTTTTGTTCTACTCTAGTTGCCCGGTTAATGGCAGTGGCTGTCTCGCATTGCATGCTAATGATTGGTTGGTATATTATTTATTGGTAGGCAACTGAAAAAAATACTACTAGACAAAATATCTGTTTCAGTAATCAATACCTTAACAGCAACACCACTTTACTTAAAAGGGGAGATCTCGATATCACATTTGAAAATGTTTGTACTACAGTATAATATATATGTAGTATAAATAGGTACCTTCTAAGTATGTATAAATTAATATGTATAATTAAATCTTGTTTTAATTGACTATGTATTATAGTATAATATGTGTAGTATAAATATGTACCTTTCAATCTCACATTTAACGCATTGAGGCTAAATTGAACTATGGATTAGCATATGTTTGACGTCTCAATAATTTAAACATTTTTGTGCCTACTCACCAAAAATTATTTTTTTCTCTTAGACATAGAAATGAGAAATAAACCAACTTCTTCAGGGAATTGAAACTATTAAGTTATTGAGATTCGTCCAGCTCCTACCCAACTAACAGTGTTCTGGACTAAACCTACTCCCCAAGCCACAGCCCTCCCACCTCCTTCAGGCAACTCCAAACTAGAAACAGCTTTAACAAATACAGTCCCAGACTTTAGGAGGAGGTTCATTTCTCCTGGAATATAAATCTTCTAGAAATGTTGGAAATGGTGGTTCTTGAGAAGGGGAATTGTTTTTCATAGGCTTATAGCTTTTAATGTTGAAACTGAAGCAGAGCAATTACATTCTTCATAAAATTACAATTTAGTGACTTCTGACCTTTTCCTCATCCGGTCCCCAAGTATTCCCCATTCCAATAGCAATAGCAGAAGGAGGGGAAAAAGACTCACATTTATAAGAATTAGCTTCTGGCAAGCATCATTTTAAAGAATTCACTTCCTGGCTCATGGTTTACATGACCTGTCTCCTCATGCTTATTTCTCCGCCTCCACCCTTCCCCCTCTCCTGGTCACTGCCAGCTGCATTTTTAACTGTTGCATTCACTCCTGCTTTCTGCTTCCTTTGCTTGCTATTTTCATATGCATGGGAATGAAATCTGCTCAGAACCTTCCAGCAATACCCCCCAGCCCCCACACCACCACCTCTGTTACTGCTATACAGCTACCTTGGACTTAGAGAAGAATTGGCATCGTTAACTCACTCAGAAGTAAAAATGCATCACAAATTATTAGCTGGGTCAATCTCTGTAATGTGTCTTTGAGTACATGATTGCAAGAGGGACTTTACCTAACAACTGCAATCAGTGTAACCTGGCTTATTGTACCCTCAATGAATCCCCAACAATAAAAAATAAAAAAATAAATAAATAAAAGCTGTTATTTTTAAAGAAAAACTTGTTTTATGTTAATATCTATTTTTTTCCTTGGGGGAAAGCATAAATATATGGTCATATATATTTATAGTATAAATTAAGAATTTATACTATATCATTATTTTGAATGCTGATACATATTACTGATACTCCATTATTTTAAAAACAACATCCCCCTCCCACACACACACACAAAATTCACTGGGAAGTCACGAGTATAAAGAACCAAATTTCCATTATTTGCCCACTCAGGAAACAAAAAACAAACGTTTAGGCAAAAAATTAAGGGGAAAAAAGTTCAGTTAAATCTCATTTGATAAAATCTGCATCATTGAAATTTTAAAAACAGTAGACAAGAGAATCACACTGGAAAAGATAGAGAAACTTTTTAGTTGTTTTATTTTTAAGTGAAGAGAATTCCTTAGTAATTTCTCTACTTTGAAAAAGTTTCAATTAAATGTAAAATTACATACCTTGAAAAACTTAGTTGAAAAGGAAAAGAGCAACAATTTAGCCTTGAAATTAGATTTCTTAGATGTTGACTCATATCTGTACCAGCTTTTATTTTTCAAATTGGAGTTGAAAAAGAATCTGTTTACAATATGGTATGTGACAGTATAATTAAATCTTTGTTTTAATTGAGTAAAAGGAAATAAATTCTTTCCTTATTCTAGTTTTATTAATATGATCATCTTTCACTCTTGGTTTCTGCTTCTAACTATCTATTTTCTTGTATCTATTTCACTACCATATGGTTACTTATCTTCACATTTTTTCCATTCAAATTCCAAAGAAAGTGTTTCAAATTCATTTATGAATAACTCAGCATTTTATCATTTTCTTTCTTAGGCAATGGTTTTCTGTGCAAGACTCTTCCAGATTTGCTTAATTACAAACCTTTCTGGTAAAGTGAGTGGTTCCTCTTCCAAGGGACACCCTGGGCTTTCCTTCTTTAGTGGATGTTTCAGGAGAATGGTTTCCTTTAGATGACATGGAGGGACAGAGTTCCTCCTTCAGGGACAGTTCTGAAAACGATGGGTTGGAGCAGTGAAGAGGGTGTAGAGAACTACTGATAGCTTTTGGGCTGAACCAAAGGCTATCACTGGGAAGAAAAGTGGAGATGAAGCTAGAGAAGTTTCATGTTAGGCTTGATGGGAGATGTCAGAATGTACAGTCTGAAATTAGTCATAAACACTGATGGAAGCTGCTCTTATTACCCCAAATTTACATTAAAAAAACAACAATAAAAAAAAAATCGTACAGGTGAAGTACATTCCTTAAATTTCATGCATTGACTAAGTGTTAGAGCCAGGATAAAAGGAAGTTATCTTTCCACTGCATCGAAATTTTGTCAGTTCAGCCTAAAGGTTGCAGAATTTTCCAATGTCACATGCCAATAACAATGATTATTTTCAATGATTAAATGCAAGTTTCTAATTGCATTGTTTCTTTTTAGTGAATGATTTAAGATAGCAAAATTGTCATATAATGTGTTTTTCTCCTTGCATTTTGTTCCGTAATTTATTCTTGCTTATAATTTCTTATATTTTCTTTTCTCTTTCTTCCCGGGGCTTTTCTGAATTGACCCAAATCAATGTCTTTTTTTGTTCCTTGCTGAATTTGGAATTTAACATCTGTTTCTATTTCACAGGTGCCTATTCTAAAATGAACAACATTATTTTTCTATTAATGCTTAGAATTAATTAGATTCCATTACCTTATATACACTATAGATAAGAACTTAGGCAAGGTTTCACATGAACCTTTCCTAACTGGGTTAAACTAAAATCATCTGAAATTTACTTGCAGGAAATTATTGTAATTTTTTTCCTTGATTTTAATAATATTTATATGCATTAAACTTTATAGCCTTACTGTTGACAAGGTTTCACATACCATGTATTTTAATTTTATATTGTAATCCATCTCTAATAATAATATACGACTCACTTATCCTAAAATGTAAATATTGCAGACAATAGAAACTTAAATAGAATTCTAGAATTCCTAGATCATAAGACAGACAAGTTTCTAGAATGTAGAATTTCTAGATCATAAGATGGACAATTTACTCATATACTTACAAATGTAGTTATAGAAATGCAATATATGAGATTTCCCAAATGCTGCCATGTTTTAAAAATGTGTTCCTCTTTTTCATATGGATAAAAAATCTTTTCAGATGGTGATCAACCATTCACATTTTTGTTTTCTATGAATTGTTTGTTTAATCATATTCTTTAAAAACATTTCTATTGGGGCGGTGCCTGTGGCTCAGTTGGTAAGGCGCCGGCCCCATATACCGAGGGTGGCAGGTTCAAACCCGGCCCCGGCTGAACTGCAAGCAAAAAATAGCTGGGCATTGTGGCGGGCGCCTGTAGTCCCAGCTATTCAGGAGGCTGAGGCAAGAGAATCGCTTAAGCCCAGGAGATGGAGATTGCTGTGAGCTATGTGATGCCATGGCACTCTACCAAGGGCCATAAAGTAAGACTCTGTCTCTACAAAAAAAAGGAAAAGATTTCTATTGGATTATTTTTCCCTCATATTGAAGTATAAAATTTATTTTTATATTTGTGCTGTTACGCATTTTCTCAGTCTACAGTCTAATCCTGTGTATTGTGTCATTTGTCAAAGTAAAATTGTAATAATAACATGCTCTTACCATGGTATAGTAATAGTAGTAATATCATAATTGTAGTAGTCTTTGTCATGTATTAAACCCATCCTTCTCCACTATCATTGAGATATTCATTTTCATATAGAGTATAGAAATAAATACATGCACAAACACATATATTATTTGAGAAAGACTTATTTCTAAATTCATCTTGAATTTTCATTTTTTAAATGTAATGTAATTTTTTCTTTTTTTAGAGACAGTCTCACTTTATCACCCTGGGTAGAGTGTTGTGGCGTCACAGCTCACAGCAACTTTCAACTCCGGGGTCTAAGCGATTCTCTTGCCTTAGCCTCCCGAGTGGCTGGGACTACAGGCGGCCGCCACAACAGCTGGCTATTTTTTGGTTGCAGTTTGGCCATGGCTGGGTTTGAACTCACCACCCTCGGTATGTGGTTCCAGCGCCCTACTCACTGAGCCACAGTCGTTGCCTGTAATTTAATTTTTTAAAAGCTGAATATTTGTCAGTTATTTATATTTGAATATTTATAACTGAATATTATCCCTGGAAATTTTTCAGCTATTACTTCTCCAAATATTCTTTTGTCTATATTTTTTCTATTCTCCATTCTCAAACTCCTATTAGAAATATGTTGGGTTAGAGGAGACAGAGCAAGATGACTAAATAGACACCTCAAGCAATCATCACTCCACACAAACACCAAATTCAATAATTGTCCCAGTAAGTAAGCACCTTCAGAAGAATCAAAAGTCAGGTAAGCGATCACAATACCTGGCTTCAACATGATATTGAGGAAAGACAAAAAGAGGAGTGTAAAAACCCAATCCTGCATTGTCCATGCCACCTTCTCCCATTCTCAGCAGGGCCAAGCCAGAGTAGGGATGTAAAGGGGGAGGAGTGAAGTGATCATGGGACTTTGCATTGAAACTCAGAGCTGCCCTGGCACAGGGAGCACAACCCAGGGCACAATTCTGCCAGTTCCCAAGGAGGAAGCATGTAAACCAGTCTGACCACAGGGAAGTCCTCTGCCTCAAAACCAGAGTTCTGGCTAGTTCTACCACTGGCTTACTACAAGTAGCCTGGGGTCTGGACTAACTTCATAAGGCAGTTGGGCCACAAAGACTGCAGTCCTTGGGCAATTCCAGCAGCTGTACTGTTTTAGAGCCAGTGGTGAGATGCACTTGAAATGCACATGACCTAGTGAGATACCAGTGGGGCTGGCAAATCAGTGCCCAGTTACACTTTCCCCAACTGATGGCAGTGCAGCTCAGGGAATGTCTTCTTCCACTTGGGGAAAGGAAAGGTCAGATGACTTTGTTTTACAATATGGGTACCAGCTCAAGCACAATAAAAGAAATTGCCAAGAAGATTCCTGAAGCTCCTGATTCTAGGCCTTAATTCCTGGTGGCATTTCTAGACCAACCCTGGAACTAAAGAAAACATGTTGCTCTGAAGGAAAGAACACAGTCCTCACAGGATTCACCACTTGCTGACTAAGGAACCCTTGAGATTTGAATAAACATCAGGTAACAGTCACCATGGGCTTTGGGTATAACTGGGTTGGCATCTTATCCACAGATGGTCCAGTCCTAGCTACAGCGGTCACAAAAGAATGCCCACATTACTTCTCCTCCAGATTCAGGACAACACCCCAAAGAGTGAGAGAAGAGAGTGAAAGCCTTTGCCTGGGAATCCAGGAAATTTTCATGCATCTTATTCAAGTTGACCAAGCAGTAGCACTGAGAAATTTCTAAGAGTAACAGCATTTCTGGGTTTAGGACACAAACAGTGCTTATATGGCTGCAGTGACCAAAGTCTTAGATCACAAAACTAAATACCTACAAAGCCTTCTCAAGGAGGATGAGTTCGAATAAGTTCAGATTGTGAAGATTAAAAGAAATATCTAACTCTTCATTTCCAAGACATCAATGAACATCTATAAACATCAAAACCATTCAGGAAAAGAGAACCTTATCAAATGAACTAAAGAAAGTCCCACCGAGAAATCTTGGCGTGATGCAGATACATGACATTTCAGAAAAGGGATTCAAAATAGCTTTCCTGAAGAGATTCAATAAACTTCAAGACAAAACAGAGAAGAAAGTCAGAAGCCTGTCGGAGAAAATTAACAAAGAAATTGAAATAATAATAAAAGAAACTGAATAATTCAATTGACAAAGTGAGAAATGCATCAGAGTCTCTTAACAACAGAATTTACCAAGCGGAAGAATGAAATAGTGAGCTTGAAGACAGGCTGTTTGAAAATACACAGTCAGAAGAGAAAAAAGAGTAAAGAATAAAAAAAATGAAACATTCCCTGTAAGACCTAGAAAATATCCTCAAAAGGGCAAATTAATGAGTTACTTGCCTTGAAGAGGAAGTAAAGGGAGAGAGAAAGAGAAAGACAGATAGATATATAGATAGATAGATAGATATTCAGGTAGAAAGCTTATTCAAAGAAATAACAGAGAATTTTCCAAACCTACAGACAGATACTGATACTCAGGTACAAGAAGGCCATAGAGCACCAAGCAGATTTAGCATAAATAAGAATTTCTCAGGGCATTTAATAATCAAGCTCCCAAAGGTCATTAATAAAGAAAAGGTCCTAAGGGAAGCAAGAAAAAAGAGAAAAATAACATATGAAATAGCACTACTATCTCTGGCTGGCTGCAGACTTCCCAGTGGAAACCTTACCGGCTACAGAAGAGTGACATACTCAAAGTGCTAAAGGAAAAAATCCTTAACCCTAGAATAGTATGTCCTACAAAAATGTCCTTAAACATGAAGGAGATGTAAATATTTTCACAAATAAACAAAAGCTGGGGAATGTCATTGACTAAAAGAATGCTAAAGGACTTATTCAATCTGAAGCAAAAGAACTTTAATGGACAGTAAGAAATCATGTGAAGGTAAACAATACTTACTGCTAACATTGCAGCCCAAATACAGAATATTCTATTGCTGCATCTGTGATATATAAACCACTCATATATTGGGTAGGAAGACTAAAAGATCAATCTATTAAAAATAAGTATAACAACTTTTGGAGGAACAAATAGTATAAAAAGATAATGGAAACAATAAAAAGTTAAAAAGAGGGGAATGGAGTTAAAAGGTAGAGTTTCTGTTAAACTTTTCTGTGCTTGTTTATTTATAAGTAGATTTGCCATATGTTTAAAATGACCGGTTATAAAATGATTTTTATAAGCCTCATGTAACCTCAAATTACAAAAAATACAACAGAAAGACACACAAAAAAATAAAAACCAAAAGTAAAAAATTAAAATGCACTGCCAAAGAAACTTGTTTTTAACAAAGAAAGACAGGATGGAGTAATAAAGAGAAAGCTACAAATTAACCAGAATTCAAATAACAACATGGTATTATAAGTCTTCATCTATATATAATAAGATCAAATGTTATTGATTAATGCTCAATATATTTAAAAATATATAAGAGCCAACTATATATTGACTGTAAGAAACCCACTTCACCTACAAAGACACACATCACATACACACTGCAAATAAAGAGATGGAAAAAGATATTTTATGCAAATAGAAACCCCCCCCCAAAAAGAGCAGGAATAGCTGTACTTCTATCAGATAAAACAGACAAAAACTTTTTTAAAAAAGGTAAAAATTTTAAAAAGGAAAAAAGGTTATTATGTAATGACAAAGGTTTCAATTCAGCAAGTGGTAATACCAATTTTAAATATACAGGAACACTCAGATATAGAAAGCAAACATACTCAGTGATAAAGAGATGGATAGACCCCAATACAGTCATCATTGGAAACTTCAATTTTTCTCTCCTTAGACAGATCATCCAGAGAGAAAATCAGTAAACAACACTGGACTTAATCTGTGTTATAGACCTAAAAGTTCTGATAGATAGATTAGAATGTTTCATTCACCAGCTACAGAAGACATACATTCCTTTCCTCAGCTCATGGGTTATTTTCAAGTGTAGACCACATGTGAGGCTACAAAACCAGTCTTAAAAAATAAAACGTGTATCAAATATTTTCTCTGATCGTAATGAAATAAAACTAGATTAAGTAACAAAAGGAACATTGAAAAATATACAAAGGCATGGAAATTAATATGTTACTGAAAGATCAGTGGGTCAAACAATAGACTAAGAGGGAAATTAAAAATTTCTCATAACAAATGAAAATGAATGCACAACATATCAAAACTTATGAACTACAGCAAAGGAAATAATCAGAGGAAAGTTTATAGTAGTAAGGGCCTACATCAAAAAAGTATAAAAGTTTCAAATAAATGAAATGATACATTGCAAAGAGCTAGAAAAACAAGAGAACAAAACAAAACCAAAATTAATAGAAGAAAAGAAATAATAGACATTAGAGCATAAATAAATGAAACTGAACCCCTTCAAACCCCACAAAATATTAATAAAATGAATGGATTAAACAAATTCAGAAAGTTTCAGGATGTAAAATCAGCATACAAAAGTCAGTAGCATTTCTATTTGGCAAACATAAATAATCTGAAAAAAGAACCCAAGAAAATAATACCATTTACAATAGCTACAAGTAAAGATTCTTAAGACTAAACTTAACCAGAGAAGTGAAAGATCTCTATAATGAAAACAATATATAATGGAGGCGGAGCAAGATGGCAGCCGAGTAACAGCTTCCTTGAATCTGGGCACCGTGAGTCTGGGGAGATAAGATTCCAGGCATCTCTGGCTGGTGGGAACTGCCTATCATCACTCCTATGAGGATACAGGGAGTCAGCGAGAGACTTCTGGACCCCAAGAGGAGGACTAAAACAGTGGAAAACCGGCAAGTGGTCGTGTGTGTTCAATCCGTCTAAACCCGCCCACAACTGTAAGTTCAGTAGCAGCGAGACTGCAAACCAGAAAGGCCTTACCTGTGAACTGTTTTGATGTCCTTGGGCTTGGCACTGAGTTGAACTGCCCTGGGGAAGGCCTGAGCGGGAGTGCGGAGAACTTTGGCCATTGTCTAGGGCCCCAGTCAGAGCTGCTGAGCCAGACGGAGCTAATAGTGTTTGGCGGTGGGTCACACGGAACCATTGTCAGTGATCTGCCCCGGCAAGCTCCGCCCTCAGGGTCGCAGAGCTAGAAACGGGTGGGAGCTTGTAACCCAGCAACCAAGTAGCCTAAGGGTGGGGTCTGAGCCGCCTTGCAGCCCTAATCCTCAGGGGCAGAGTGAGACCGTTTTTGGCACACTGGGTAAGCGGATAGCCACTTCAGCAGTGATTCCAGTGAGAAAGCTGCGAAAGCTTATGCTCAGCAAGTTTACAAGTTCAAAGTGCCTTTTAAGTGGGCTGAAGAGAGATTTAGGGTGTCTACCTGCTGGGGTTTGAGAAATCAGCAGCCTCCAGTCGTATCAGAACTGTGACTAACATCTCATACCCCAGAAGACCACGTGTTGCCCAGACAATATTCAATAACATATACAAACTGCTTTGTTTTTGGTTGTGTATTTTTTTCTTTTTTTTTTTTTGTTTGGTTGTTTTTTTTGTTTGTTTGTTTATTCTGACATTGTTGATGTTCTTTTGTTTTTTAATTTCAATCTTTTCCATACAGATCCCTTTTTCTTTCTCAACTTTTCTAGTTTAATTATAATTTCCCATCGCTGCCTTTTTTAATAACTACAACTTCATTTTTGCTAGTGTTTCTACCGCTATCATTTGGTTTTTCACCCCATTGTATCCCCGTAAAGTTTTCTGTTTGCTTGTTTTGGTTTGATTTATAGCATTTTTGTCTTTCCTCTCTACTTGGTGGAGGTGGGGTACTGTGTCTGATCAGGTTAGCAAAGAGCTGCTGAACTCAAGGGAACCACCCAACTGGGCACACCCAGAAGGTGGGGTTTTTTAAGGTTGTGTCAAAGTACCCTACTGTACACCTATATTGCCCTGTCTCCCTCTTTCTGTACCTCTCTTCTTTTTGTCAATATTCCTTATCCCCACCCCCTCTCCTTTCTCTATCTTTCTTTTTTTCCTTATCACTCCGTCCTCCTTTCTTTCATCCCTTTTTTGCTCCTCAACCTTCTCACCCTTCTGGTCCTGTAACCCTTAGTCCACAGGCACGAGAACTTAAAGAGCAAGAGGAAGTGAAAGGAAAATTAGGGCAAGGAAACAGGTAAAAGAAATCACTCATGAGGAAGAATCAGCAGAAAACTCCAGGCAACATGAAGAACCAGTCCAGAACAACCCCGCCAAGGGACTATGAGGTAGCTACTGCAGAGGATTCCACATATACAGAAATGTTAGGAATGACAGGAAGGGAATTTAGAATACACATGTTGAAAACAATGAAAGAAATGATGGAAACAATGAAGGAAACTACTAACAAAGTGGAAAATAACCAAAAGGAAATCCAAAAACAGAATCAAATCAGAGATGAACGATATGAAGAATATAAAAAGGATATAGCAGAGCTGAAGGAAATGAAACAGTCAATCAGGGAACTTAAAGATGCAATGGAAAGTATCAGCAACAGGTTAGACCATGCAGAAGAAAGAATTTCAGAGGTAGAAGACAAAGTTTTTGAGATAACTCAGATAGTAAAAGAGGCAGAAAAGAAGAGAGAGAAAGCAGAACGTTCACTGTCAGAATTATGGGACTTCATGAAGCATTCCAACATAGGAGTTATAGGAATTCCAGAAGGGGAAGAAGAATGCCCCAGAGGAATGGAAGCCATACTAGAGAATATTATAAAAGAAAATTTCCCAAACATCACCAAAGATTCTGACACACTGCTTTCAGAGGGATATCGGACCCCAGGTCACCTCAACTCTAACTGAGCTTCTCCAAGACACATTGTGATGAACCTGTCCAAAGTCAAGACAAAAGAAAAGATTCTGCAAGCTGCCAGGAGTAAGCCCCAGTTGACCTACAGGGGCAAATCCATCAGAGTGACCGCAGACTTCTCTAATGAAACTTTCCAAGCAAGAAGACAGTGGTCATCTACCTTTAATCTACTTAAACAGAACAATCTTCAGCCCAGAATTCTGTACCCTGCTAAGCTAAGCTTCAAACTTGACGGAGAAATCAAATCATTTATGGATATACAAACATTGAGGAAATTCGCCACAACAAGACCAGCTCTACAGGAAATACTTCAACCTGTTCTGCACACTGACCACCACAATGGATCAGCAGCAAAGTAAGAACTCAGAAATCGAAGGACAGAACCTAACCTCCACACTGATGAAAAAGATAAAACTAAGCAATGGACTCTCACCAAATAAGACGAATAGAATACTACCACACTTATCAATTATCTCCATAAATGTTAATGGCTTGAATTCCCCACTGAAAAGACATAGATTGGCTGACTGGATTAAAAAACACAAGCCATCCATTTGCTGTCTGCAAGAAACACACCTGGCTTCAAAAGACCAATTAAAGCTCCAAGTCAAGGGTTGGAAGACAATTTTTCAGGCAAATGGAATTCAGAAGAAAAGAGGAGTTGCAATCTTATTTTCAGATACATGTGGATTTAAAGCAACTAAAGTCAAAAAAGACAAAGATGGTCACTTTATATTGGTCAAGGGAAAACTACAACAAGAAGACATTTCAATTCTAAATATTTATGCACCTAATTTAAATGCTCCCAGATTCTTGAAACAGACCTTACTCAGTCTGAGCAATATGATATCTGATAATACCATCATAACAGGGGACTTTAACTCACCTCTTACAGAGCTGGACTGATCCTCTAAACAGAAATTAAACAAAGATATAAGAGATTTAAATGAGACCTTAGACCAACTATGCTTGATAGACGCATATGGAACACTCCACCCCAAAGACAAAGAATATACATTCTTCTCATCACCCCATGGAACATTCTCCAAAATTGATCATATCCTGGGACACAAAACAAATATCAACAGAATCAAAAGAATTGAAATTTTACCTTGTATCTTCTCAGACCATAAGGCACTAAAGGTGGAACTCAACTCTGACAAAAATGCTCGACCCCACCCAAAGGCATGGAAATTAAACAATCTTCTGTTGAATAACAGATGGGTGCAGGCAGAAATAAAACAGGAAATCATTAACTTCCTTGAGCATAACAACAATGAAGACACAAGCTACCAAAACCTCTGGGATACTGCAAAAGCAGTTTTGAGAGGAAAATTCATCGCTTTAGATGCCTACATTCGAAAAACAGAAAGAGAGCACATCAACAATCTCACAAGAGATCTTATGGAATTGGAAAAAGAAGAACAATCTAAGCCTAAACTCAGTAGAAGAAAAGAAATATCCAAAATCAAATCAGAGATCAATGAAATTGAAAACAAAAGAATCATTCAGAAAATTAATGAAACAAGGAGTTGGTTTTTTGAAAAAATAAATAAAATAGATAAACCATTGGCCAGACTAACTAGAAATAGAAAAGTAAAATCTCTAGTAACCTCAATCAGAAATGATAAAGGGGAAATAACAACTGATCCCACAGAGATACAAGAGATCATCTCTGAATACTACCAGAAACTCTATGCCCAGAAATTTGACAATGTGAAGGAAATGGATCAATATTTGGAATCACACCCTCTCCCTAGACTTAGCCAGGAAGAAATAGACCTCCTGAACAGACCAATTTCAAGCACTGAGATCAAAGAAACAATAAAAAAGCTTCCAACTAAAAAATGCCCTGGTCCAGATGGCTTCACTCCAGAATTCTATCAAACCTTCAAGGAAGAGCTTATTCCTGTACTGCAGAAATTATTCCAAAAAACTGAGGAAGAAGGAATCTTCCCCAACACATTCTATGAAGCAAACATCACCCTGATACCAAAACCAGGAAAAGACCCAAACAAAAAGGAGAATTTCAGACCAATCTCACTCATGAATATAGACGGAAAAATTCTCAACAAAATCCTAGCCAACAGATTACAGCTTATCATCAAAAAAGTCATTCATCATGATCAAGTAGGCTTCATCCCAGGGATGCAAGGCTGGTTTAACATATGCAAGTCCATAAACGTTATCCACCATATTAACAGAGGCAAAAATAAAGATCACATTAACCTCTCAATAGATGCAGAAAAAGCATTTGACAAAATCCAGCATCCTTTTCTAATTAGAACACTGAAGAGTATAGGCATAGGTGGCACATTTCTAAAACTGATTGAAGCTATCTATGACAAACCCACAGCCAATATTTTACTGAATGGAGTAAAACTGAAAGCTTTTCCTCTTAGAACTGGAACCAGACAAGGTTGTCCTCTGTCACCTTTACTATTCAACATAGTGCTGGAAGTTCTAGCCAATACAATTAGGCAAGACAGGAAATAAAGGGAATCCAAATGGGAGCAGAGGAGGTCAAACTCTCCCTCTTTGCTGACAACATGATCTTATACTTAGAGAACCCCAAAGACTCAACCACAAGACTCCTAGACGTCATCAAAAAATACAGTAATGTTTCGGGATATAAAATCAATGTCCACAAGTCAGTAGCCTTTGTATACACAAATAACAGTCAAAATGAGAAGCTAATTAAGGACACAACTCCCTTCACCATAGTTTCAAAGAAAATGAAATACCTAGGAATATACCTAACGAAGGAGGTGAAGGACGTCTATAAAGAAAACTATGAAATCCTCAGAAAGGAAATAGCAGAGGATATTAACAAATGGAAGAACATACCATGCTCATGGATTGGAAGAATCAACATTGTTAAAATGTCTATACTTCCCAAAGCAATCTACCTATTCAATGCCATTCCTATCAAAGTACCTACATCGTACTTTCAAGATTTGGAAAAAATGATTCTGCGTTTTGTATGGAACCGGAAAAAAACCCATATAACTAAGGCAGTTCTCAGTAACAAAAATAAAGCTGGGGACATCAGCATACCAGATTTTAGTCTGTACTACAAAGCCATAGTGGTCAAGACAGCATGGTACTGGCACAAAAACAGAGACATAGACACTTGGAATCGAATTGAACACCAAGAAATGAAACTAACATCTAACAACCACCTAATCTTCGATAAACCAAACAAGAACTTACCTTGGGGGAAAGACTCCCTATTCAATAAATGGTGTTGGGAGAACTGGATGTCTACATGTAAAAGACTGAAACTGGACCCACACCTTTCCCCACTCACAAAAATTGACTCAAGATGGATAAAGGACTTAAATTTAAGGCAAGAAACAATAAAAATCCTCAAAGAAAGCATAGGAAAAACACTGGAAGATATTGGCCTGGGGGAAGACTTCATGAAGAAGACTGCCATGGCAATTGCAACAACAACAAAAGTAAACCAATGGGACTTCATTAAACTGAAAAGCTTCTGTACAGCTAAGGAGACAATAACCAAAGCAAAGAGACAACCCACACAATGGGAAAGGATATTTGCATATTTTCAATCAGACAAAAGCTTAATAACCAGGATCTATAGAGAACTCAAATTAATCCACATGAAAAAAGCCAACAATCCTGTATATCAATGGGCAAGAGACATGAATAGAACTTTCTCTGAAAACGACAGACGAATGGCTAACAAACACATGAAAAAATGTTCATCATCTCTAGATATTAGAGAAATGCAAATCAAAACATCCCTGAGATATCATCTAACCCCAGTGAGAATGGCCCACATCACAAAATCTCAAAACTGCAGATGCTGGCGTGGATGTGGAGAGAAGGGAACACTTTTACACTGCTGGTGGGACTGCAAACTAGTACAACCTTTCTGGAATAACGTATGGAGAAACCTCAAAGCACTCAAGCTAGACCTCCCATTTGATCCTGCAATCCCATTACTGGGCATCTACCCAGAAGGAAAAAAATCCTTTTATCATAAGGACACTTGTACTAGACTGTTTATTGCAGCTCAATTTACAATCGCCAAAATGTGGAAAGAGCCTAAATGCCCACCAACCCAGGAATGGATTAACAAGCTGTGGTATATGTATACCATGGAATACTATTCAGCCATTAAAAAAAATGGAGACTTTACATCCTTCGTATTAACCTGGATGGAAGTGGAAGACATTATTCTTAGTAAAGCATCACAAGAATGGAGAAGCATGAATCCTATGTACTCAATTTTGATATGAGGACAATTAATGACAATTAAGGTTATGGGGGGGGAAGCAGAAAGAGGGATGGAGGGAGGGGGGTGGGGCTTTGGTGTGTGTCACACTTTATGGGGGCAAGACATGATTGCAAGAGGGACTTTACCTAACAATTGCAATCAGTGTAACTGGCTTATTGTACCCTCAATGAATCCCCAACAATAAAAAAAAAAAAAAAAAGAAAACAATATAACATTGACGAGAGGTGCTGAAGACAATGCAAATGAAAAAAGACAAGATATTCCATATTCAAGGATTAGAAGAATCAAGATTGTTACAATAAACATACTAACAAAGCAATCTATGGATTAAACACAACTCCCTTCAAAATATCAAGGACATTTTCTTCAAAGAAATAGAAGAAAATAATTCTAAAATGTATATGAATTCACAAAAGATATAGAATACACAAAGACAACAAAATTGGAGGAATCATGTTACCTGACTTCAAATTATACTACTGAGTTGTAGGAACCAAAACAGCTTGGAACTGGCATAAAAGCGGACATATATATATATATATCAAACAGAATAGAGAACCCAGAAATAAACCCACATGTCTGTACTCAACTTATCAATGACAAAGTTGGCAAGAACATAAAGTGGGGAAAGGATAGTCTCCTCAATAAATGGTACTGGGACTACTGGATAGCCATATACAGAAAAATACCAGCAGACCCTTGTCTCTCACCACGTAAAAAAATCAAACCAAAATAGATTACAGACTTAAATCCAAAACTATGAAATTTCTAAATGGAAATATTGAAGTAATGCTTCATGATACTGGTCTAGGCCAGAAATTCTTTGGTAAAACCCCAAAGCACAGACGACCAAAGCAAAATAGAACAAAGAGGATCACATCAAGCCATAAAGCTTCTACACAGCAAAGGACACAAATGACAAAGCAAAGGGCCAAGCCACAGAATGGGAGAAAAAATTTTCAAACTACCAGCTAACAAGGGGCTAATAACGGGACTACACTTTTATCAAGTGCTCCATTGCTCCTAATTAGTGCTCCTAATTCCATTAAATCTATAGGAAAAAAAAATCAAATAATTCTAATAAAAATGGGAAGCACATCTTAATAGACATTTCTCAAAAGGTGGCATACAAATGGACAATAAGTATATGAAAAAACACTCAAATCATTAGTCGTCAAAAACTATACTGAGATATCATTCACCTCAGTTAATTGGCTTTTATCAAATGGACAAGATATAAGGAATGCTGCAGAGGATGTGGAGAAAGCCTGAAACCCTGTACATTGTGGGTGGAAATGTAAATTCGTGTAAACACTATGGAGAAAAGTATGGAATTTTCTCAAATAACTAAAAATAGAGCTTATGATACAGCAATCCCACTACTGGGTATATATCCAAAGTTGGGGAATTCTATATATTAAAAAGTTATCCACACTCCCATGTTTATTCACAATAGCCAAGATTTGTAATCAGCCCAAGTACTCATCAATGGATAAACAGGTTATGAAACAGTAGTTCATTATATACAATGAAATATTACGTGGTCACAAAAAATTTAAATCCTGCCATCTGCAACAAATCCTGAGACTGGAGAACATCATGTTAAGTGAAATGACAAAATGTCATGTGTTTTTGTTCATATATGGGAGCTACCTACTAAAAACAATTGATCTCATGGGAACAGAGTAAGGTAATTGTTAACAAAGGATAGGACAGGTAGCAGAGAAGGAGGGGGAATAAGTGGGTATAGATAATAGATGCAAAAATATAGTTAACAATTAGATATAATGAACAATATTTAATAGTGCAACGAAGTGACTGTAATCAACATAAATTAGGGTATACTTTATAAGAACTAAAAGAGTGGAATTGGAATTTTACTAACACGTAGAAATGACAAATGTCTGAATTGATGGATAAACCAGTTACCTCGCTCTGATTGATTTACATTATATGCCTAATTCAAAACATTACATATAATGATAATTAAAAATAGCACAAAATAAAAAAATTCAAAACATTACATGTAATGATAATTAAAAATAGCACAAAATAAAAAAAAAGAAATACGTTTGACTTCTACATTACCTTTATTTCTTCTATTTCATAGTTTTATCCCTTTAACTCTCTTTGCAGCTTCTGGATAGTTTCCTTACCCACAATAATTATAAGTATAATATTAAAAAATGAAGAAAAAAAGAAATTATATGAAGATATAAAATTCAGTGGTAACAAAGTAGACAAATACAGAATACATCATTGCCACATTGCAATGTATAGTCTAGGTCATCTATATTCTTTTCCTGTGTCCCTAATCCATTGCTTGGCCTGTCTGTAAATCGTACAGGTTATGATTCTACCTATGTTTTGTCCTTTTTTCTTTTCAAACTTGCCTGTATTTCTTCAGTATTTTGCACTGTTGTTTAACTTCATTCTGGCAGCACTTTAACAATTATAATTACACGTTGCAAAAAGATATTTTATATTTTTCTATTATCTCAAATTTTTGGAGAGCCAATATTTTTACTTTTTTTTTGTTTACTTCGTAGTACATTGCTTATCGTTTGGTGGAAATTTTTACAAAAATATAATTTCAAAGGATTTCCTTTTTGCTCCCTCCAAAATCCGCACTGGTCTGGATTGTGGGAATGTCCCCGCAGAACTACTTTGCTTTTATTTTTCTTCTTCTTTTCTTACTAAATAGCTCAGGATGACCTATCCTGGGTAAGTTTATATGGTTATTTCTTTAATTTGAGTTTTGATGGCATATGGTAATTTTAGACCTACTTCTATACAAAGATTTGATTTTGATTTGTTGCAAAAGATTTTTTTTCCCCACATAAAACTATGAGCAGATATACACAGTCTGTTATTTTATGGACCAGCGAATAATTTTTTCTTGTCCTTTGCTCAATGAAACTATATCCATTTCAGAACTTTTTGAATGGGTCTCAGTTACAGTCCATGCCTCCTCTGCTGTTAAGAACCTAATGCTGCAGCCCCTAAGATTAAAGTTGCTGTCAGAGCAGATAATCCCTGAACTACTGTTAAGTTTTATACATATTGAGCAGCTCCGTCATCCTGGCATTTGGAGATTTAGTTCTCTCTCTAGAGCTAAGTTCTCTTTTCCCTTCTGCTATTCTAATATTCTCTCTCTCTTTCTCTTCTCTGTCTTCTATTACATTCATTTTTTTTTTTTTCTGTAATAAAGGACGGGCTCATGGCAACATGTTGCTGGTAATCTTTAACTCTTGTTGACTAGATTATTTCAGTGTAATTTCAAAATTTATTCCCTTCTCCAACTCTACCTTCTTCAACCCCCAACAAACTGATTTACATATCTTCTTCCCAGAGAATACATATTAGCATGCCAAACACCCTAAATCTACCTTTGTTATTTTCTAATTTGTGAGCTCAAGCTTACCACAGGTATGGATATAAAGTTCAACATATCTACAGGAAATTTTTTTTTTATTGTTGGGGATTCTTTGAGGTACAATAAGCCAGGTTACACTGATTGCATTAGTTAAGTAAAGTCCCTCTTGCAATCATGTCTTGCCCCCAGAAGGTGTGGCACGCACCAAGGCCCCACTCCCCCCTTCCCTCTCTCTGCTTAGGAAATGTTTTTAAATAGAAACAATACTGCCTTCCTTCCCAACTGTACAAATAATCATTAAGAGGGCGGTGCCCTAAATGACCATATTATGAAGGGGAATTATTTATAGCTATGACAGTTGAGATTCTACATCAAATTAATGATTAGCAATTACTGCCTCTTTAAAGATCACACTTAAATTTTATGGACTCTTAGGCAGACTATTGGAAAGTATTTCATTGCCAATACAATAGGATTTGTTTGGATCAAAGGATTTGTTTACAAATCCTTAGAAAGTGATGTAATATTAACTCTTTGTTACCTATCTTAAAAGAAAGAAACAGGAAGTACCTATTCGGTTTGTGATGTGTGAAATTGGTTGATGTATTACCTTTTTGACTTGTTTTCCTTCCATTAAATTTGAAATTAGGTTGCATTTACTGAACACACATATTTCTGTTTTGAGGAGAAATGACTTCTGGTTGTAGTCTCAACTGAGATGATCAGCCACAGGTGGAAAAATGCTCACCAGTAATGCAGTCAATGAGACTCTATTAATTGAAAAGGAATTTAATTTTTCTCCCTGACATAGGCTCTCTTAGGATGTCTTTCTCCAGAATTTTACATTTTTTGCAAGGATATTTCCTTATACTACACAATACTTTGTGTTTGGGGGGCTTATTCATGACTATCTAGAGTGTTGTACAATTTTATTCCTAATCATTCAATGACTTAACCTGTACAGTATGAGATCTTTCTAATTTATAAACTTAATATTAACAACAATCCAAAAAATCAGATATCACATTTTAGCATCATTTTACATATGAAGAATGCTGCCTAGGATCACACAGCTGGAAAATAGTACAGCCAGAATTAGACCCAGATTCTTCCCTTCCTTATCTCCTGGACTGAAGCACTGTGCTATGCTGTTTGCCAGTTGCAACTGGTCATTTCATTACATGAAGAAATTGCAACTGTTCTATTGAACTGAATGGTTTTGCCTCTGATTTAGATTCAGGTCTAGTCTTTGTGAAATTTTCCTGACGAACAACTTACTGATACGATGAATTGTATCTCTGTTAGAATTATTTTATTAGACCCAATATTTCCAAAAGCATTGAGAAAAATCTATTATCTAAGTAATCTCTTAACTCAGGAAAATAAGTTTGGTATTGATTCTCTCTTAACTTATGTCACCAGTGAAAAACTGATTAGACAACTTAGAATTAATCTATAATGCAATTAAATGAAAAATGGTTAATTGTGTAAAAGGCACATTCTTCTTGGTCACATGGAGATGAGATGTTTACGAAGCAATTGCAGAAATAAATTTTATCTCTTGAGTGTTCTCACCCCCAGTTGTTCCCCTGCTGCAATTTTTAAGAGCTTTTTATTTATCTGACCATAGGGGTTGGGAACTGATCAACTAGTATAAGAAACTTCTCCAGCTATTAAAAAAAGTATCTTTTCACAAACGCCAAACTCCAGTGCTGGTTTTTATCCCAAACTGTTATGATAGAAAACAAATCACAGTCACTATGTCACATCTATGTGTTTAAAATCATCACATTCAGTGTGCGAAGACATGCTTGTCATATAACTCTGTCTACATAAAATGTTTTTCAATTCCCTAAGGAAGTATTTCAAAATGTAGTATGGTTTAGATTCGTTCATTTCTCAAAAAGTAATTAGAAAAATGGGGAGTAGAAAAGTGGTTTGCCTGGTAAATCTTCGAGTTTCACACCCCCATTACCCATTTTGCATTCAAACTGATCCTTTGCTGGCAGCTGATGGGTAATGGTATGGAAGTTTTCAATATGGTGTGGTGGGGATATATATTTCCAGACACAACATGAGAGCGTACAAAGCAGAGTTCTTAATGCGATTAACAAAGAGGCACGGAATCTGCTATCAATCTTCCTTGTTGCTGCCATAGTACTTCCCAGGACTATGAGAGAAACTTTACAAAAGCTGAATGCATGTTACACATACAGATGAGGAAATGCCTTGGGCAATGTAGCACAATTTTCTGTGAGTTCATTTTTTGAATTTCTGCCTTCTGAGTCACCACTATCACTATGACATTTTCATCTCAGAAGTCCTCCCACTTTAATGCTGACATGGCATGTGCATGCTGTGCCAGCATTCCATAATCACATCAACTGCATTGGAAAAGTGTATCCTAATGGTATATTTCATAGAGATTAACACTAACTTCTAAGATTACAGTTAATTTTCATCTTATTTGGTAACACAGTATTTTTCTCTCTGGGGCTCAGGAAAAAATTATTATTCAATTTCAATTTTTCCATTTATAGAAAGCAAACAAAGCATATTTCTATCATGAGAATTTCATTGTATTTATTTTGACATACAGTCTTAGGTTTAGGTAGGTATTATTTTCTGGTTCCAATCAGAACTGTACTATTAAAGGAATGATTTTAAATGCTTAAGATTCCTAAGGAACGTCTTAAAATAATGTTGGTGGATTATGTACATAGAGATTTTCTTAGGCTTGCATTAGTACTAAATGAGGGTCCTATTTAACTGGGATTACCAGTTCCAATCTGGAAGAGAAAGAAGACAAAATTAATAGCCTCACCGGAGGGTCTGGTGTTCATTTAGAGAGCCGGAAAATGAAAAGAAATGAGTGAAAAATAAGATACACTTTTAGGTAAAACACAAGTTGGCAGACACCTTCTTATTTAACCTTGATAGTTTGCATAAAATAGAAGATTAGAATTATTTCAAAAATTATATGGAAGCTTAGGCTAAAATTATGGAGATGGATAAAGTTGGAAAGAGAAAACATTTGAACTTGGAAAATCACAAACAGAATTTTAGCTCAATAAAGGAAAAATAGAAAGTTTATTTAACTGTAATGTTTATCTAAGTGACATTCCAGAGCTTAGATTGCAGTATATCCAAACTTATTGTACATGTTTCTCCCTCAGAGCTCAGAAAATCAGGGAAAGAAGTGAGAGATTAGTAGGAAGTTTTGACTGGACATCAAGACCATCATTGTCATTATAACATAACTCTGTCTACATAAAATATTATTCAGATTCTGGAAGCCAGCAGAAGTAAGGAAGGGCTTGCTTTTAGACTGAGGACAAAATTTAGCTTAGAAGAACATGAGAGAACTCAGACTACTAAGTAGAGATCAGTTAAGGAAATTTCACAAATCATGATCTGGGAAAAAGTAGTGATGGGAATAATGACAATAAATCTGTGGCCTTTTTAAGCCATAAATATTATATCATTGTTGAAATTCATAGAAATTGAGAAATCAAGGAAGTATAAAGTCTGGTTATGAAGTACCAATATATAAATAAGGTTTGCTATTTATTTTTAAATGTCGCACTTATTTACAGAGTTCCAGCTCTAATTATCAAGCACATTAATTTCACTTAAAGGATATTTGAAGGGCATAAATTTATACTCAGGCATCTTTTTTCCATTTAAGGCATAAAACCAGCCCCAACCACTCCCTAGTAGAGGAGAGAGTCTTCCTAAGTTAAGAGATATTCGGTGTATGGGGATTACATTTTTTCCTTATCTAGGAAGGGAAAGAATCAGACATTTCTTATACATTTTAAAATAATACAATTGCCCTTCACTTTTAATTACATCTTTTTTGCATCTAAACCCCCTCCAAAAATAGGCAGTCTTGTTTGCTTTTTATATCCATGACCATTGGTTAAGTAATTCACCTTCTCTTTTTTTTTCTGTTTGCTCTGATACTTTAATTCTGCTAATATCTTTCAACACATAATGAAATACAGCTCTGTCTTTTCTTAATTTCCTTATGTCTAAATACTATGGCAACGGATGCGTAGTTGACTTAGTAAAACTTGAAAATGTCACATTGCTCTTCTTCATTCTTTGATGAATAAACATGCATGAATATGGCTCTATGCAAAAGCAATTAAAGGCAGACTTAAAAAGCGCCACAACCAAAGTCACCCTCAGATGATATTCCCCAGGTGTTGTATTCAGAGCAAGCCATTCCAGTATTAAAAAGACAAGCTTTTTTGTCTTTGAGAATAATTAGCAATCACTTTTAGAAACATTTCTTATGAAACAAAATGATTTCTGTAAATAAACCTTAATTTCAAATCATTGAATTCACTGAGGATGTATTTTTCATCTAAAACTAATGAAACATCTCGAAAACACAAAACGAGGAAGAAACAAGTAGAAAAATTATTTAACACAGATATAAATTACACCATAAACCTAATTTTATTGACGTATGGAACACATACATCACTTTAACTTACCTAATTTGGGCAAGAAGTTACAATAGGGAAACGTATTTAAGAATGTTTTGTGGTATACGGGAAAATATCTCCCATGAAATAGAGATGGATTCTATCTTTATAATCTACCCCTCAAAATGGCTATTTAGAATTATAACACCAACAGTAATACTGGCTATTTATTATTTTTCTTTTTAAATAAAAATAATTCACTATACTTATAAGCATATGCTTTGTCATAGTCTACATGCATTTTCTAGTGTAGCTATAATTTTTATTGATGATTTCATCCTCACAGACATTCTCATATTTGTATAGGTTGCTATGTAACTAGATGCATTCATCCACCATTATTCCATTTCACTCTAATTATTTGAAAATCTGTGCCATGTATTAAGAGCATCTCCTATTATTTATATTTTATAATGAAAGAAACCAATAGTTGAAAGCTTAATATTTAAAATCACAGTTAGGAAGCAAAAAAGAAAATGTTACCTAAGCTTTCTGACTTTGTATTTTAAGGTTTTCTGGTCATATCATGTCTTACATGTATAAAACTTTACTAAATAAATCTTCTAAATTGTCAGTACTTCTTAGAATAATTGACGCCATCAAGTAAGAATATTCTAAAGTGACCACTGATGAAGACAGTCAGAGACTATCAGCTGTAGCATTGTTGGGCATGATCCCTGGCTATGCAACACACAGAAATCTTTTAAGTTTATGAAACTGCCATATCTAAAAGAAGCAGAAGCAAAGTAATGACAAGTAAACCCATGGCTTGCTCACAATTACTAGTTAATTTATCATATCTCATAGAATGGAATAATAAAGTATACAATAAATTTGAAGTTACTATTCTTCATAAATAATTTGAATGCATCTAAGAATGTCATTCTATTTAAATTCAGAATTGAGTACCTACAGAAGGGAGCCAAAGGAAAATTTTCTTCCGGTAATCGCTCCTGGTAAGAAAAGACAAAATACTTAACATGAACCTATAACAGTAGCTTGAAACATGGAAATGACTGCAGCTTTAAACTGCAATCATTCTCTGCAGGAAAAGGTCATAAATGAGGTTCGTGTAAGTGAAGCTTAAAATAAACAGTTTGAACTTCCAGAAAGGATGCATCTTGGCTGCACAATCACTCCAGTGACCTACCAGGAAGCTCATTAAAAAGAATGCCAAGACTCACTCAAGAGGCAGTAACAGTGCAGGGGTTAAGAGTGTGAACTGTGAAATAAAACAGACTGAATTCAAAGCTCAGCTCTGCCAATTTCTATCATGCAAACTTAGGAAAAAGGCTTAACCTCTTCTGTAGGAAAAAGGCTTAACGTCTTGTGTCCTAATTTCTCCATATATAAGATAGGAATGATAATAGTAATCTATACGATGGGGTTGTTGCAGGTTATATATGTGTTAATAGAGTGAAAGCAAATAGATAAAATACTTGGGATCGTCAATAAAAATATCTTCGGGCTACGTAACACTCTGGGAATAGTCAAGTGAGTAGAGCAGCTGTCAGCAGCTGATATTCCTGATGCTTCCTTGGTAACTCCCCACTAGCTTGCAAAGTAACATAAAACTATTAGATTGCATTGAAAGCATTTTGAAATAAATACCTATATTAGAAAATACTACGTAGAAAGAGAAAATTAATTTGAGCATATAGAAATAAATAGGAATAGGTAAATATCATAATTAAGATTAAAAAACAAATAAAACATTGGGAAAGAAAATTCGCAATAAATAGGACAAAGAGATGTGAACAACTATATATGAAATACTTGGTAAGTTAGTTAACATAAATTCATGAGCTAAAATAATGCCTCCCCAAATCTGAAATACAACTGGGCAGAGATATGAAAACATTGTTAGGTAGCTGTGAGACAATAGGCAAGTCATTCAATAATGTTAGGCATCTCCTACTTGGGAGGCTGAGGCAAGAGAATCGCATAAGCCCAAGAGCTGGAGGTTGCTGTGAGCTATGACCCCACAACACGCTACCGAGGGCAACAAAGTGAGACTCTGCTAAAAATAATAATAATAATAATAATAATAATAATGTTAGGCATCTCTACCAGTAAAAAAAAAAGAATACAGAAAAGTATGGCTAGATTGCAGAGTTCTTAGCAAAATTAGTTGAGTAATCTACTTGAAAACGCTTATTGTGAAGAACACAGTAACTTGATAGTATCAGTTCTTTATTTTGTGATTTCTTTATTGTTCTGTGATCTAAGCATTATTTTCTACAAATGTTTTATGTACTTCTGTTGTGTAACACCTGTATGTTAGTTACAAAGTTATTCAATATTTGACTCATGTATAATACTATGGGCAAAATATGACATTTCATTGGGAAGTACTGAAGGAAACAGTGCAACCATTGTCTATTCACTTCAGCAAGCTGCTTATTGAGAAGAATGATTTCACATGAAAAATCACTGGACTTTTATCAGTTATGCTTCCACAAAGAATATTTAAAAAGCCAACCTTTAAAAAATGATAAGGGTTATTTACAACTTCCTGTATTCCTTTCATCTTAATGGAACACAATATATGCTATTTTATAACCCTTGTAATTTCCATTATCAGGCTGCAAGTCTGCATTTCTTTCTTTGTTGACTCATATATTCACAAATTATTTATTCATCCCAAGGTGTATACATGCAGTTGAAAGAAAAGAATGATGTCAAGGCTGAGCATGAGTAAGAGTGGCTCATTAAAAGGCATATAAATCTCCTCTTTTTTTTCTCCCCATGACTCAAAGAAGAGTAATACTGAAATTTTAGAATAACTCCTAAAAATACTAAAGATGATTTCTGTGAATAAAGTCCATTTTGTACAATAATATGCGATTGGCATTGTACATTGCTAATATTAATTCTACTGCATTGTCTATTACAAGAAATTTTTTACTATGCTATAAATAATTATGTGTCATAATTTTTTGAGATTTTCCATAAAGCTGTGATTCTTCCCCTTTGGATTTTTATTTGTTTTTATAGATTTAGTGTTTCACATGCATTTTTTGAAGACTCTCAGAATATCTTTATTTTTAAGATTGTTGTGTCTACAAACTCCCCTAGCCCTTATTTGGCTTGTCTCATCCTAAACAGCTGGCTTTATTTGATTGTTTTGATATATTATCCATGATCTTGAAGGCCATCATCTTCAAAGTTATTTCCTTGAGGATTTTTCCGGTTTCCCATATTATATTTGTACAATTATAACTAACTTTATAAGATTACCTAATGATACTATTAGAGTGCTCAATTACAGAGTGTTCAAAAACTATTGGATCCTAGCATTATTTCCATGCATAGTTGTTCATTGGGTGTAAGACTCAATCTGCACACTGGAATTGAGCTGACTCCAGAATGCAATTAAATTAGTTTAACTCTCTGCTTACTGTCCTCATAAAACAGAGCTATATGTTTTCTATCAACAGTACTAAGCCACATTTGACTGTTCTTAGTGTTGCGATGCTCTCCTTTCACGAAGCTAACATAATTTTCCTGTCACCTATGTAAGACTAAGTATTTATATACATGCCTAAATCCAGTCTGTTTTCCAGTTTGTTGCAAGCAAACAATATATACAGAACAGGACAAAGTAGCAAGACGTCATGTAAAGAAATTAGCTGATTTCATGTATATTAAAGACATACAATGTACATCATAAACTTTCAGGTAAGGGAAATCACACAAACCAAACCAGGCCTACAGGAGGTGGATTTCACATAAAACATAAAAGTAGTTAGTGCTCAAAGATAGCACAAAGAGGAGGAAGATCGCTGGATTCCATTTAACTAACAGTTATTGAATATCTATCATGTGCAAGGTATCCAACTAGAAAATAAAATAATTGGGAAGATGAATAAGGTATTACTCTCTGTTCCTAAGAAACTTATGGGATGAATCAGAGTTACCTCAATACCTTTGACTGCATGTGGTCCCTTAATGAAATATCATGGAGAGAAATGAAACAAGTACTACACAAGTAGGGAGAAGAAAAAAAATTAATGTTGACCTAGAGATACAGAAAAGGTTGGAGGTGCATGGACTGATGAGATTCTTACCAGTTGAGATAGAAGTTCGATTTATGTATGTATTTATGTATTTATTTTTATTTTTTTTTTTTTGAGACAGAGTCTCACTCTGTCACCCTGGGATTGAGTGCCTTGGCATCATCATAGCCCACAGCAACTTCAAGCTCCAGGGCTCAATTAATCCTCATGCCTCAGCCTTCCAACTAGCTGGGACTATAGCCATCTGCCACACCACCTAGCTTTTCTTTTCTTTTTCTTTCTTTCTTTCTTTCTTTCTTTCTTTCTTTCTTTCTTTCTTTCTTTCTTTCTTTCTTTCTTTCTTTCTTTCTTTCTTTCTTTCTTTTCTTTCTTTCTCTCTTTCTCTCTCTCTCTCTCTCCCTCTCTCTCCCTCCCTCTTTCCTTCCTTTCTTTCTTTTCTTCTTTCTCTCTCTCTTTCTCCTTCCTTCCTTTCTCTTTAAAGTAGAGAGGGGGTATAAGTCTTGCTAAGGCTGACTTAGCAAGAAGTCAACTCCTGAACCCAAGAAGTCCACCTGTCTTGGCCTTCCAGAGTGCTGGGAATGCATGCATAAGCCACCACTGTTGGCATAAGATGTTCATAAAGATGGTGGTGTGAACAAAGAGACAAAAGTAATGATATACAGTGTATATTTAAACACACTGGTAAATCATGTGTGCCTAAAATATAGTGTGTGATTGGTATGAGATTCATACCAGATTATGAGGAATAACTTTTTTGAGAATAGCACTCAATAATAATATCAAAATTTCTATATGTGATGTAGATTCAAAGATTTTAGGACAGGAAAGTTAATGCATAATTTATTTCTTCTATTCTGGAGCATATATGTAGACTGAATGAGACACTGTGAAAATGAATGTACTAAAGACACATCTAAATAGTCTAAATGAGAGATAATGACAATTTATATAGGAAAAATAGAAGCATGTATAACAATAGAGGAACTCATTTTTTAGCTGATTTTAAATTAAGAGTAAATAATATTTACATGTGACTCTAAAATTTCAAGGCTTAAAGACCATGATAGACAACTGAAGATGGATGGGACACGAAAAAATAACTGGTTATAATAGTTAGTTGTTATCTCCTTTAATGCTCAACACTCCCAATAAGATTAGATGATACTATTACCGGCTCAGTCCTTATAAGGGCATATTTGCAAGTAGCTTCAGTTTTCCATCTTTGCCAATCTCTTAAATGAAAGTATGAAGTCACCCTTAAAAGGTTAGGATTTACAGCTTCCTGAGTAAATGGTATGCTCCCAATTCACTCTTTGAGTTTCACCTCATGCCACTTACCCTAAATATCTTATGCTTCCAGAAATAATCACTCTTAAATGCCCATGCTGAAAATTACCTGTTACCACTACATTTGGGTTTCTATCTTCTCTTTTTACCTATTTCATCTAGAATTTTTATTTATTATCAAAATGTTTATGTAATAATACAGTCCTGAATTCAACCTCAGCAACTTAGTTCCATAATATTTTTATGTTTTTTAATTTTTTACTCATTTTAGGACTGAGTTTTTGAGCACTAGTAACTTTTTTCTCATTTCATGCTCTAAGGATTGTCTATTTTTCCGTAAGTGTCTAGTCTGATGAGTGCTATTATAAATGTTTTAGAAATTGTTAAAAGAGTGAGATGAATTATAAATGTTGAACACACATAGCTAGTTTATTTATATGGAATTAGTCTAAGGACTTGTTAGTATAATGTGCCTGGATGCTATGCATTTTACAAGATATTGATGGTGATTTATAGAAAGATGGTGACTTAGGGCGGCGCCTGTGGCTCAGTGAGTAGGGCGCCGGCCCCATATGCCGAGGGTGGCAGGTTCAAACCAAGCCCCTAGCAAACTGCAACAAAAAAATAGCCAGGCGTTGTGGCAGGCGCCTGTAGTCCCAGCTGCCTGGGAGGCTGAGGCAAGAGAATCGTGTGAGCCCAGGAGTTAGAGGTTGCTGTAGGCTGTGTGATGTCATGGCACTCTACCCGAGGGCGGTACAGTGAGACTCTGTCTCTACAAAAAAAAAAAAAAAAAAGAAAGATGGTGACTTAATATAGGGGTACATTTCATCCGAATAGAAATAGGACATTCACCTAGTGATGCCCAACTAGAAGTTAGATTTTAGGCAAGTGAGCAATAATACAAATGTTATAAACTAAATATCAACAAATCTATTTCAAGATGCTAAATTTGTCCCATTCACCTACCTTCTTAGGTACCACTAAAACAATAGTAAAGGAATTTTTTCATAAGTCTAAATAAATAAAGTCAATATTAAGAGAAAAGATGAGAGAAATAAATTTTTTGAAAGATATATAAGAAATGGAAAACTGCTTTGCAGAAAAAAAAATACATGCATGAATGGATAATGTCACAATAATGTCACAAATCACTTAATGTCCGGGATATAGTCTGAACATCAAGTGATTTTTGTCATCGTGTGAACATCATAGAGAATTCACACTGATCTGGATGGTATAGCCTAGTACACACCTACGCAGTTTGGCATATCCTAGTGTTCCTAAGCTGCAAACCTGGTACAGTACACGTTACTGTACTGAGTACTGTGAATAACTGCAACACAATGGGAAGATCCTTGTAACTAAAATAACCACCTACAGAATTCATGCCCCCAAGTTTCTAGTATAAGGAAAGACTATAGAATCACAATTCCTGAAAACATTACAACAGAAGGATGTAGAATTTGGAAAAATTAAGTGTGCAAGGAAGAAAAGCAGGCTGATTAACTAGAGGTCCATGAATGTAGTAAGCATTAATTCATAGGAATTGCCAAAGAGATCCTAGATGTCCAAAATAAAATAATACACTTAAGTGATCAACAAAAAAAAAGTTTACATCCAAGTACTTGAAACTTCCAGAAAGAAACACCAGGGTAAACAGAAAGTGGAAAACTATCAAAGATACGATATGGGAAAATTTTCAAAATTGAGTAACATGAGTTCCATAATAAAACAGCCCAAGGAGTGCCCAGATAAATTTGAAATTATTAACATGAAAACACAATGTTATACATTTCCTAGGAAAAAGGGGAAAGGATAAGTGATAAATAAATACACTAAAATCTTCCACAGAAATAAAAACAGGGCACAAATAAAAGTGTAAGAAAAAAATGACATTAGGCTTGTCAAAAACAATACTATACCCCCAAAGACAGGGAAAGAATGACTTTACATTATAATTAAAATAAAATTTCTGACCTAGAATTCTATAGATAATCATCAAATTTTCAAGCTATGTAAAGATAGAATAAGTTTTCCTATGTGTCATCAAACTGAAAGTGTACCTCTTACATTACGAATTCAATTGAGAATATGTGTTTCCTATTCTAAATGAGGAAGCCTGCTTGATTTCCTCTATATGCTTAGTCAGTGGAGTTCCTGCATCCATGACCTTTGATAGTGTGCTCCCAAGCCTGCTCTATACTTGGCCATTTGCGTTGCTTTGAAGAGTGGAATTATAATAAATTTAATGCAAGCAAAATTTCGAAAGGGTGTTTGCATATTTCCCTTCCTTGTGCTCCTACATATGGCTATAGGAATAGATCATAAAAATGTGGCAAATCTGCTGGAGAGCTGTAAGAGATGTATGTATATGAGAGAACTTTGAAAGGTAGCTGAGTCACCCAACAGAGGCAGTGCTAGACCAACATGCTCTAAACTGACCTACCAGCTCAGTGAAATATATCAGCCAGGTCAGTCAAGTCTAACCTAGTCAGAAGTCAGCCCATAGCCTTAAGAAAAAATTTTAACAACTGTTTATTTTACACCATGAAATCACTAAACTTTGGAGTAGTTTTTAGATTTATCTGATGCAATGTTTTAAAATGGCATAGTGAGAGGTAATAGTTTATAGGCAAAAAGATGGTTAATTAACAGAAAAAGCAACTGAAATGTGTTAGCCTGTGGAAATAAACTGAAGGGTAGGATTAGTATGCCTTTTTTTCATTAAGGCCTTTTAGTAGTAACTTTTTAAAACCATGAGCATGTTTTAAATTTGTAAAATGATGACACATTAGGTTCTTTTTTCTTTTTCTCTATTTCAGAATTTTTTTTTTTTTGTAGAGATAGAGTCTCACTTTACCACCCTCGGTAGAGTGCCATGACATCACACGGCTCCAAGGTTTTGGGCTTACGTGATTCTCTTGCCTCAGCCTCCCGAGTAGCTGGGACTACAGGCACCCGCCACAACGCCTGGCTATTTTTTGGTTGCAGTTTGGCTGAGGCCGGGTTTGAACCCGCTACCCTCGGTATATGGGGCCGGCGCCCTACTCACTGAGCCACAGGCGCCACCCTATTATCAGGGTATAAATGTTTTGCTTTTGTAGAGTTTGAGTCAATATTACCCATTACCTGGGTGGTGTACACTGTACCTGTTTAGTGTGAATTTACCCTCCCCTTCTGCATCCTATCTGCTTGCTTTCTGTTGAGTTGTACTACCAAATGTGCATATGAGTGTTGATCAATCAGTTCCAATTGAATAGTGAATATATGTGGCGTTTTTCTTTTTTTCCTATTCTTGCAATACTTCACTTAGAAGAATGATCTTTAGTTTCAATGATCCGAGTTGTCACAAAAGGTTTCTTTCACCATTTCTTTAATTTCAGTACTGAGTAGTACTCCATGGTATACATACACCACCTTTTATTAATCCATTCATGTATTGATGGGCATGTGGGTCAGTTCCACAACTTTGGAATTGTGAATCTATAGAGTTTTATATCAAAGAAATTTTGTTGCATATGTTGTTTTGTTTGATTTGTATAAAAGAGGAAAATCTCTAGAAATAGACATAGATTTGGGAAGTACATGTGAATGCTGTTGTGTAGCCTGAAAATATGAGGGTCTGGAAGAATAAGTAGCTAACAGAAACTGGGTATCTTCAGGAATAGGGGCAGGTTTCTGCTGGAATAAAGACTGAAAATGATTTAGTTTGTATTCCAAGGGAGAGAGCTTTCTAGGGAGCACAGATCTTGGTGAATAGGGGCGTTTTAGAGATAGAAGTTGACAGTAAGGGATTCTATTTTGGCTTTTTTTTGTTTTTTTCTTTAAAGCAGAGTCTTATTTTGTCAGCTTTGGTAGAGTGCTGTGACATCATAGCTCACAGCAAACTCCAACTCTTGGACTTAAGCAATTCTCTTGCCTCAGTCTCCCACGTAGCTGGGACTACAGGCACCCACCATAATGCCTGGCTATTTTTAGCCACAGGGTCTTGCTATGGCCCAGCATGGTCTCAAACCAGTGAACTCAGGCAATCCATCCACCTTAGCCTTCAAGAGTGCTGGGATTACAGGCATGAGCCACTGCGCCAGGCCTATTTTGGCCTTTGACCAAAGATCTACACATGAAAGATATGATCAATTTAAGTGGCTTCCTAATCCTGAATACATTTCTTTGTGAGGTACTTTTTTGGTTGTGAGAATTGCTTGAAAATCCCAGATTTTTCTGATCCTGGATTTCTGCATAAATTTTATAAAGAAAGAATTCACCATGCAAAAGTTAATTTCAACTCAGATTCAAACTTCAGTATCACGTCTATTGAAATACCCGATTCTGAATTAATAAGCTAGTGTTTACACATGAATGCATGGATTACAGCTGTTATCCAAGGAAATGTGTCTTCTATGATAGTGAAAATGGAAGCTTTTCCTTTATCTGAACAGTATATGGGAAGAAAATGAGTGACTGGCAATTCAAATGTATCATTTAAAGAAGTAAAGTTAGGTTTCAAAGTCTCATTTAACTACAGTATAAAGCTTTTAAGTATAGTGTGATGTATAAATGTGCCCAAGTAAATCACTGTGCTTTGGAGGAGCAACATTATCATTTAAAGTAAACTTGTTTCTCTTTCTGTATGAAACAGACATTACAACAAGAGAGAAATAAGCTAACAGTAGGTACAGTCATTAAATGAGGGCAAACATGTTTATCAATTCTGCATTTTATGAGAATATAGTAACAATAATTTCAAGTGTATCAGCACCCCTCCCATAATCTCCTTCAGTCCCCTTCAAACCCATAAAGAAAACTTCTAGCTGAGTAAGCACAGGAAACCACAAGTTCAATCACCACATCTGTGTTGCCCACATTCACATCCTCAGCGATCTCGCATGGACATTGTTGAATTCAACAGGAATGATTTCTCTGACACTCAACACATTTCCAATCTCACTGTAAGCCCCTATGTAAGTATTTAAAAGCACCACCAATATTTTTACCTTTAATTTATTCTTATTTGATAACCAAATAATTCAACTTGATTGAATAGAAATCCTTTAAATAGCCAATGCTCTTTGACAAGTGTTATTTAGTTATTAGATATCATCTAGTTCCACAAAGAGAAACATAAGACATTGTAAGTGACTTAAGTCACTGGTCTGCTTTGCACCATACACCCACTAACATGTGATTTCCTGAGACCCATGTAAAGAACTGTATTTGTTTTCTCATAAGATGTTTAATGAGATCCCTAACCCTGTAAGTTATGGTGGATGCCACAGACTGAATGCACCTAAAATGTGTACTATTTACTATTAAGATGATCTTTATTGCTAAACATAATTCTTTATACACCAAAGACAATTGAAAATATGCTTTATTTGTTATTGTAAGAATGTTGAAAATGATGTTTGTAAGAATTCAAGTTGAGAGTTCACAAAAATCAGGTCTGAATATATATGACAATGTAGACCACTATTTTCTGTTAATAAATTGGGAAAAATTAAAAGGCTTTAGTATTTATACAGGTTAACAATTATTCATGGGTGTGGAATTTATACAGAGACAAATTAGCCTCTTTTCCAATCACAGTATCTGAGCAAAGTTAAGAAACAGTACATGAACCAGAGCACTTTACAAACCATCAAATCTAAAAAAAGAAATACATAAACTACAGTATCAAATATTACACAGTCATAAAGTATTATTTTTGCTTCTGAGATTAGAAAAATGCACAAGTATCAATTTTATTTAAAATACATCTTAACATAAATGAAATGGCTCAATAATGGGAATTTTTGATTTTGAGGAATTTTTGGGAATTTTTGATTGGGAATTTTTGATTTTGCCTAAATTATGTATCTGCTCATAAAGCATGGATGAATTATTATTACACCATCACATGCAGGACGTCCTCAAGATCCTTGTTTCCTGGTAAATTTATCAACCTGGATTTAATCAGGGTTATTGAATATTTAAATCTCTGAATTTCAATACTCTTAAATGCTGAAGAGATGTCGATGAACTGTGGTTAAATCATACCCTACTTCTAAATAAGCTCATAAATGAGTTGATGAATAAGAATCATATAAGACATGGATTTATAGTTTTAAATGAATTCGAAATCTTGGGCTTGGTTGCCTTTCTTACTCAAGTAAATGCTTAGATTCATTTTCCAAAAACTAATCAAAATTATTTTTAAATTTGACAAAGCTGTCTGTGGAGCCATGATTGTACTGCATTGGTTGAGTCTGTGAACATGTGGAAAAAAAAATATACACACACATACACACGCACACCTGTTTGTGGCAGGGGTAGTCAAATTAGAGTGCAAGGAAAATTTGAGCTTTCATCATGTACTCTTATCCTATAAGAGGGTACAGGTTTGCATGAAAAACTAAGTGTACACACACGCACACACACACATACATAGATAATGTGATTACCGAATTAAAAATTCTCCTATTGTTCTTAGTTTCTAAATTCACCACAGATCCATGAATACTTGGCCTACACAGTAATGCACAGGCAAGGGCAGTCCATGTTGGCACTGCTCCTTTACCACTGACGTGGAAAACTAAGCCCTGATCACGATTTCACAAGTGACTGTAATCTGAATAGACACAATAATTCCATCACAGATGATACTGTCACATTGTTCACATAGAATTTGTGATCAATTAGTCTGATAAAAGGGAATAGTTTATACACACACACGTTCTTATTTTGAAATTCAAAAAGAAAACCTTTGCAGCATCCGATGTGATAATGGGAGTGAAGTAATGAAGGTCATTACTAATGGAGGAAATAGCAGAAATATCACACAGAGGAATCCTTCCTGCTTTATAATGTAAAGCACTGTTTTTTTTTAAATCACACTGTTTAAAATACACCCAAATGAGCTGTTATCTCTGAAAATGTCATCTTACATTTCTATTAGAAATTCCTGTCTTTCTTTCCAGTGTTCTTCATATATTTAGATCAAAAGGCTGTGATCTGTGTGAACTACAGAACATCTATGTTCACATGGATTCGATGTGAAGAGGAATTTTGCCAGTTCCTCTAGGCTTGAATAATTTAAGGTCAAAGGAAAAGGCTAAAGGAATTAATTTATATGGGCTTATTTTGTTTAAAAGAAAACAAACCAATATAAACTATCAATGTTTGTTCTTTGAGATTTGAAGATACCCATCTGCTACTTCCGTGCAATAATAATTTCCAGGTTTCTTTTGTTTTTATCCACCCTGTCTTTCCCAAAGTGGAGCTGCAATCCTTAAAATGAGTAAATCATGGTTAAAATCTGGGGCTTTGAATGTGTACACTGATGTATCTTCTTCTTTACCTAGATTTATTTGATACTTTTAAGCTTGAGTACATCATGAGTTATGAGTAGATCAGAATTTTAAAAGATTGTATCATTTGTTTCTTTTATATCACAGAGTATGTATTCTGCTATTAATTCCTATAAATGGAGGAAATAAGCAAGCCAGTGAAGGAGTGGGAGAGTCTACTGACACTGTTATAAAAGAGCATTGTGGTGATTTATCAGAAGTTGGAATCATTCTCTTTCTTACACTCTGAGGATTCATTATTCTCTAGAAATAATTGATCAATTACATTTTCTGTGCAGAAAAGATAAAGTTGAGAACCTGAGATTCTGTTGAAATTTAAACTTTTTTTATAAATTGCTTTTTTTCCTAGTGTGCTCTCAAAATGTATTTCTCCTGCCTTCATTGAATCAAGCTTAGCAAATGAAAATTTAATGGAGATCACAGAGCACAATATGTCTTCACAATAGCCATGTTTACAGAACAAATTGTTCCATTTCTGCAGCTGGAAATAAGAGTTCAGAGGAATTCTAAATGTTGGGAAATTTATAAAATAAAGGCACTTTTAAAAATTGAGGTTTTTGGTATATCAAGTTATCTCAAGATTTTGTTAATTACCCTACTAATTCCTTTGTATTTGACATATTGCTAAATGCTTTGATAGACCAATTAAATGTATATTAAGGTATATACATTTAGAAAAGAATCAGACATAGCTTTAAATGTTTAATTTATAAAGTATATTTTGTATGCATTAAATTGTCTTCATATTTAGAACAATTGCCAAATAGTCTTAAAATAATGTCAGTAGTAAATTTGATATTAATAACAGTGTTTAGAAAATAAATCCATGAGATCAAAATGGTCAATGCTATATTGTTATGAAATTGTCAGTGTAAGCTGTTCATGACAGATCAAGTGTATTAAGTAGATTTTAGGTAATGTAACATGCAATGTGGTTGCCTAGAGAGCTAAGTGAAAAACAAAGTGAGGCTGACTCTTTTTTGTTAAAAAAGTGAGCACCAAGATTGATAACCAGAACCCGCTATGAGAGAGAAGTAATAGTGCCCCTGATTTATATTTGTCATTCCTGATACAAAATTAAGTACAGAATGATTTATTACATAGAAAGTAAACTATGCACGATCAATTTTTATTAAAGCAATTTCTACATTTGTCACATATTTTCAAAGTCTTGCTTTAAGTGGTGCATTTTTCTATTCCTTCAAATATTTATGGATTCAGTATTCAAGGAACCCCTATATCCATAGTTCTATTCTGGAACTTTTTACCACCTAGGACTCCTCTGCTTTCAAAAATTGTAATGTATCCTCTGAATCATGCTCTAAATCAGTTATATATGCCATAATCGTTCTTTGTCCTCATGAAGGCGTTACATCTCGATTGCCGTGTTTCATATCATTTTATAAGCTCTCTAGGAAAGTCATAGTGTTTTTCTACACAGCTTGGAGTTAAGCTCTGATTTTAAACATGATTACACCACAGAGAATAAAGGCTGTCAGGACAGTCGGGTGCCTTTCTTTTGCTTGAGTCCCTTCCCTCAATTTCAATATTTGCTCTATTGCACTTATTCTTACGTCTTGCTCTTTCGATCCTCAGGACAATGCATGCATCATTACAGCCCATTTCTCTAACTGTGAGTTAGATTCCGTGTCTTCCTGCTGCTCCATGGCCCAATGGTATGAATTTCTCTCTTCTTCCTTGTCTCATATTTACCAAAATAATGCCCTCAGAGAATAAACAGTCTTAAGTCTATTCCCTCTTAAAACTCACAACTACAGAAATATCTCCCAAGACTACACATTCTACTCTTTTAATAGACCCGTCTCTTCAGTTTCTTTTTCAAGCAAATGTCTCCAAAATGGAGTCTGTATTCTGTGATTCACAAAAGAATGGGCCCATCATGCTGCTGAAAAAAATGGGCTTAGAAGTCAGTGTGGGCTGGAATCCTGTTCAACCGATCCCTTGCTATGTAACACTGGGTAAGTTATTTAAACTGTCTTTGAAACCTTCCATGTGGATAAAGGGAGATTATGCATAGTCAAATGAACACATGGGACTAAATTATTTAAATTATGTGCGGGTTTTAATGTGTATTAAGTGGTGGCTTTGTAGTGACTAGGTGATTTCTCTTTATCAATATTTTCCTCACCTTTTGTCTACTCCCATAATGCCACAGATCAGACTTTTAATCTCATTGACCTTGATTATTCAACAATTTCCTAATTTGTGTTATTCCCCACTATCAATTTGTTTTAAAACATTTCTTCACTGAACTGACACATGAGGGTGTTTTTTTTTTAAATCTTCTTTTTTTGTTGAATACAATAAGACAGATGAACACTTTGAAGTGACCCCACTTACCTAGCAGTGTTTCTAAGTCTTATCTAATTATTTACAATCAAATCACTTGAGTTTGTTAAAAATGAATATCCCAAAGTCCTTACCACCGAATCCAGATCCTGTGGACATTGTATGTATCATGCAATACTGCATTACAAGGAAGATTCCCATTTACTCTGCATCAACTGCAAGGCCCAGTATTACCAGGCCACTGTTCTCCTTCCTTAGAATCAGAGGATGCTGTGCCACAATGAACTTCTGTTGATGTTTCCTAAACATAAAAACATTCCATCATATGGTTTTGCCTTTATATGTGATTCACTAGAAACTTGAAAATTTCCACCTTGATTTAATTAATTTTTTCAATATTCCCCTACTGCAAGAAGTTTCTGCTGAGCATCCACCCCCATCTCCCTTTATCTACCTTTGTATGGGAATAGTGGACTTCATATATCTCACGCTTATGTAAATCATCATACATATCAATTTGGCATATTTCTTTCTTTCTTTTTTTTTTGCAATTTTTGGCTGGGGCTCAGTTTAAACCCTCCATCTCTGGTATATGGGGCCGGCATCCTACTCCTTTGAGCCACAGGCACCACCCAATTTGACATATTTCTTATCAAATTATAAGCTTCTTAAAGATAATCAGCAAGAAGAATCTTCTATCTCGGCATCTTCACTACCGATCACATTGTATTGTTCATAATTAGCATTGTGTATTGATTTATGTCTCCATCAAGCTACTTATATAGGTGTCCATATATTTATTATTTATATATTTATTTTTCTCTTCCTAGATTTGTAATCACACCATGAATTAGTTCACATAGCTCCATAAAATATATGAAAGGAAGTGATATAACTTTATGGAAGGTAACATATATCTAGTCCTAAATCTAATGGGAACTACCATAATGACTTACATGCCTACGTTATGGTAAATTACATTTGTCATTTTCATAATAGCCAATGTGCATTAGAAAATCAATATTATCAAATATTTCAAGGAGAATTCTCCTGGAGCTCAGGGAATACTGAAATTAATGAAGAGCACCTTCTATAATAGGATTTTTGCTAAACCTATGCTATGTTTCGACAGAACCACAGTTATTCTACATTGCATAATAGTTAGGTGGAGACATTTGGCTGATGTTTGTTCAATGTAATATAGAAAAAAGTAACATTCATCTACTCTAGACAAAGACACTACATCACCGTCCATAAGCCTCCCATGCTCAGTCTACCCTTTCTCTCAAGGCCTGACATGCCAGGATCCAGGGGAGGACTCAGTCCCTCAGGGTGGGAGAGCCACTAAATAGAATGGCCCTGAGCCTCTCCCTCACCAAATGGGAGGCCTGCCGAAGTAGACTGAGATTAGTATAAAAAATTTTGTTGCATTAAGTAAGTAAAAAGTTATTTTATTTTACTTTAAATTTTTATTAAATCATAGCTGTGTACATTAATACAATCATGGGATACACTGTGCTGGTTTTATATACATTTTGAAATATTTTCATCAAACCAGTTAACATAGCCTTCACAACATTTTCTTCATTATTGTGTTAAGACATTTATATTCTACGTTTAATAAATATTGTATGTACCCTTGTAAGATGCACCATAGGTGTGGACCCACGGACTATCCTACCTCCACCCATCCTCCCCCCTCCACTGTCCTCTCTTTCCCCTTTCCCTATATTCTTGGCTTATAATTGGGTTATAGCTTAAAGCTATAAATTGGTTTCATACTAGGGCTGAGTACATTGGATACTTTTTCTTCCAATCGAGATATTTTGCTAATAAGAATATGTTCCAGCTTCATCCATGTAAATATGAAAGATGTAAAGTCTCCATCGTTCTTTAAGGCTGCATAATATTCCATGGTGTACATATACCACAATTTATTAATCCATTGGTGGATTGATGGGCACTTGGGCTTTTTCCATGACTTAGCAATTATGAATTGGGCTGCAATAAACATTCTGGTACAAATATATTGTTATAATGTGATTTTTGGTCTTCAGGATATATACCTAGTAAAGGAATTGTAGGATCGTATGGCAGGTCTATTTTTAGATACCTGTTTTCCAAACATCTTTCCAAAAGGAAAATATTAGTTTGCATTCCCACCAGCAGTGCAGAAGTGTTCCCTTTTCTCCACATTCATGCCAACATCTCTGGTTTTGGAATTTTGTGATGTGGACTAATCTTACTGGAGTTAGATGATATCTCAAAGTAGTTTTGATTTGCATTTCTGTGATGAGTAAGGATGATGAGCATTTTTTCATATGTCTGTAGTCCATGCACCTGTCTTCTTCATACAAGGTTCTCTTCAAGTCCCTTGCCCAGCCTGAGATGGGACCACTTGTTCTTTTCTTGCTAATATGTTTGAGTTCTCTGTGGATTCTGGTTATTAAACCGTTGTCGGAGACATACCCTGCAAATGTCTTCTACCATTCTGAGGGCTATATGCTTGCTTTACTTACTATGTTCTTGGCTGTGCAGAAGCTTTTTAGTTTGATCAGGTCCCAGTATCATATTTTTGTGTTGCTTCAATTGCTCAGGGGGCCCTCCTCATAAAATATTCCCCCAGGCCGATTTCTTCAAGAGTTTTCCCTGCACTTTCTTCTAGTATTTTTATAGTTTCATGCCTTAAGTTTAAATCTTTAATCCAGTGAGAGTCTATCTTAGTTAATGGTGAAAGGTGTGGGTCCAGTTTCAGTCTTCTACAGGTCACCAGCCATTTCACCTAGCACCATTTGTTAAATAGGGAATCTTTCCCCATTGTATGTTTTTAATTGGCTTGTTAAAGATCAAATAATGGTAAGTAGCTTGGTTCATCTTTTGGTTCTCTATTCTGTTTCATACATCTACCTCTCTGTTTTTGTGCTAGTACCATGCTGTTTTGATCACTATCGATTTGTACTATAGTCTGAGGTCTGATAGTGTGTTCCTCCTGCCTTTTTTTTTTTTTTTTCCTGAGCAATGTCTTGGCTATTCAAGGTTTTTTTTTCTCATTCCATATAAGATGAAGTATTATTTTTTTTGAAATATTTAAAGTATGACAGTGGTGCATTAATAGGGATTGCATTAAAATTGTATATTGCTGGGCGTTGTGGCGGGCGCCTGAGGTCCCAGCTACTTGGGAGGCTGAGGCAAGAGAATCGCTTAAGCCCAGGAGTTGGAGGTTGCTGTGAGCTGTGTGAGGCCACTGCACTCTACCGAGGGCCATAAAGTGAGACTCTGTCTCTACAAAAAAAAAAAAAAAAAATTTGTATATTGCTTTGAGTAGTATGGACATTTTAACAATGTTTATTCTTCCCAGCCATGAGCATGGTATGTTTTTCCATTTTTTAACATTTTCAGCTATTTCTTTTCTTAGAGTTTCACAGTTCTCTTTATAGAGACCTTTCACGTCCTTTGTTAGGTAAACTCCAAAATATTTCATCTTCTTCTTTGGCACTACTGTGAATGGAATAGAGTCCTTGACTGTTTTTTCAGCATGACTATTGTTGGTATATATAAAGGCTACAGATTTATGAGTGTTGATTTTGTCACCTGAGACGCTGCTGTATTCCTTGATCACTTCTAAGAGTTTTGTAGTAGAATCCCTGGTATTTTTGAGATATCCAATCGTATCATCTGTGAAGAGTGAAAGTTTGATCTCTTCTGACCCTATGTGGATACTCTTGATCGCCTTTTCTTGCCTAACTGCAATGGCTAAGATTTCCATTACAATGTTAAAAAGCAGTAGAGACAATGGGAAACCTTGCCTGGTTCCTTATCTGAGTGGAAATGATTTCAATTTAACTCCATTCATTACGATATTCATTGTGGGTTTCCTGTGGATAGCCTCTATCAGTTTAGGAAATGTCTCTTCTATACCCATTTTCTTAAGTGTTTTGACCATGAAGGGATGCTGGATAGTATCAAAAGCTTTTTCTGGATCAATTGAGAGAATCATAAGGTCTTTGTTTTTTAATTTGTTTGTGTGTTGAATTATATTTATAGATTTACGTATATTGAACCAGCCTTGAGACCCTGAGATAAAACTCAATTGGCTATGGGGTATAATTTGTTTGATATGTTGCTGGATTCTGTTTGCTAGGTTCTTGTTGAATATTTTTGCATTAATTTTCATTAGTAACATTGGTCTATAATTTTCTTTTTTCTTTTCTTTTTTTTTTTTGTAGAGACAGAGTTTCACTTTATTGCCCTCCGTAGAGTGCCGTGGCGTCACACAGCTCACAGCAACCTCCAACTCCTGGGCTTAGGCGATTCTCCTGCCTCAGCCTCCCGAGGTCTATAATTTTCTTTCCTTGTTGGGTCTTTTCCTTGTTTGGGGATCAAGATGATGTTTACTTCTTAGAATGTGTTGGGTAGTATTCCTTCTTTTCTATATTTTGGAAAAGGTTGAGTAATGTAGGTACTAGATCCTCTTTAAAAGCTTGTTAAAATTTTGATGTGAAGCCATCTCATCCCAGGCTTTTCTTTTTAGGGACATTTTGTATAGTTGATGCTATTTCAGAACTTGATATAGGCCTGTTCAGCATTTCCACTTGATTTTGGCTAAGTCTTGGAAGGTGGCATGCTTCCAAATTTTGGTCTATTTCCTTTAGATTTTCATATTTCTGAGAATAGAGTTTCTTGTAATATTTTTAAGGTTTTTTTTTTTTTAAATTTCTGAGGATTCTGTTATTTCATCTTTACCATTTCTGATTGATGAAATTAGCGATTTTACTCTTTTTTTCCTGGTTAGTTTAGCCAAAAGTTTATCTATTTTATTGACCTTAAAAAAAAAAAAAAAACACCTTTTTGATTTATTGATCTGTTATATAATTCTTTTGTTTTCAATTTCATCTAATTCTGCTTTAATTTTTGTTGTTTCTTTTCTTCTGCTGGGCCTCAGATTGGAATTTTCTTCCTTTTCCAGTAGTTTGAAATGTCTCATTAAGTTGTTAACTTCCTCTCTTTCCGTTCTTTTGAGGAAAGCTTGCAGTGGTATATATTTTCCTCTTAGGACTGCCTTTGTGGTATCCCAGAGGTTCTGATAATTCGTGTCTTCATTGTCATTTTGTTCCAAAAATTTGGTAATTTCCTCTATGACCCAGCTATTCTTCAGCGTAAGATTATTTAGTTTACATGTTTTTGTGTATGAGTATGCAGATTCCTGTTGTTATTGAGTTCAACTTTTATTCCATGATGTTCTGAGAGGATTCAAGGCATAATCTCATCTATGACCCAGCTATTCTTCAGCGTAAGATTATTTAGTTTACATGTTTTTGTGTATGAGTATGCAGATTCCTGTTGTTATTGAGTTCAACTTTTATTCCATGATGTTCTGAGAAGATTCAAGGCATAATTTCTATTCTTTTAAATTTGCTTTGGTTGGACTTGTGACCTAAGATGTGATCAATTTTGGAGTATGTTCCATGGGCTTTTGAGAAGAATGTGTATTCATTTTTTTAGGATGAAATGTTCTGTAGATGTCTGTTAAATCCAATTGTTGAATGGTGAAGTTTAAGCCTAAAATTTCTTTGCTTAGCTTCTTTTTTGGGGGATCTATCCAACACTGTTAAAGGAGTGTTAAAATCTCCAACTATTATTGTCTTGGAGAAAATCAAGTTGCTCATGTCTGTTAGAGTCTCATAAATTGAGGCACATTCTGGTTGGGTGCATAAATGTTAATAATTGAAATCTCATGATGTTGAGTGTTACCCTTAACAAATATGAAGTGACCATCCTTATATTTCCTTACTTTGTTGGTTTAAAGCCTATTGAATTTGCGAATAAAATTGCAACACCTGCTTTTTTCTGATTTCCATTTGCCTGAAATATAGATGATTATCCCTTCACCCTGAGTCTATATTTATCTTTTAAGTTATGTTGAGGTTCTTGTATGAAGCAGATATTTGGCCTAAGTTCAAAAGCTTGGTCTTCAACGTCAGAAATTCTTTCTTCTGCCTGCTCCATTCTGTTACTGGAGGATTATACTGTATTTCTCAGATCTTTGAGGGCTGCAAATTCTTGTTTCAATGTGTCAAAATCTTTGGTGATTTTGTCTTTGAATTCATTGAATTCTTGAGACAACTTTTTTTCTTTTTATTTATTTATTTTTTTGAGACAATTTTTTAATTGCTCTATTCTCTTGAGGAAAGCTTGCAGTGCTATAAATTTTCCTCTTAGGACTACCTTTGTGGTATCCCAGATGTTATGATAGTTCATGTCTTCATATCGCTCTTCATTATCATTTTGTTCCAAAAATTCAGTAATTTCCTTTTTAACCTCATCTATGACCCAGCTATTCTTCAGCATAAGGTCACATTAACTGAGAATATTGATAAGCCTTATACAATTTTATCAAGTTTTTTTAAAGTTCAGTGGACATTATAATCCTTTCACCACTGTGGAAGTTGCAATTTGATCAAAAGTTTCTGAGTGGTAGAGGATTGCACTGGTGAGTTTACTTTTGTGGTGGAGGATTGCACTGGTGAGTTTACTTTTGTGGTGAAGGATTATTGGTTGTTATGGAGGATAGGTATGAGAATATCCTGAAGAGCTGGTTTAGTTATGGCAAATTTCTTCAACATGTACATGTCATTAAAGTATTTAATTTATCCATCATAAATGAAACACAGTTTCAATGGATACAGGATCCTGGATTGAAAGTTGTTTTGTTTTAGGAGATTAAAAGTCGATGACCACCCTCTTCTAGCTTGAAAGTTTTCAGCAGAGAGATCTGCAGTCCTTCTAATATTCTTCCCTTTATAGGTTATGGTTTTCTTATGTCTGGCTGCTTTCAGAATTTTCTTCTTCATACTAACTCTGGTGAAGCTAAGTATAATGTGTCTATGAGATTTTTTATTTAGGTTGAGTCGTGCTGGGGTTCTGAAACTGTCGGCTATCTGAATTTCAGAATCTCTGGGCATGTCTGGGAAGTTCTCCTTTATTATCTCATGAAGTAGAGCGTCTGTGCCTTTTGAAGCCACCTCATCACCTTCAGGAATTCCTATAAGGCGAATATTAGTTTTCTTTGTATTATACCACACCTCTCTGAGAGAATAATCCATTTTTGCTCTCCACTTCTCTTCCTCTTGGAGCATTTGAGAGTGTTCAAAAGCTTGGTCTTCAATGTCAGAATTCTTTCTTCCACCTGCTCCATTCTGTTACTGGGGGATTCCACTGTATTTCTCAGATCTTTGAGGGCTGCAAATTCTTGTCTCAATGTGATAAAATCTTTGGTGATTTTGTCTTTGGATTCATTGAATTCTTGAGACAACTTTTTAATTGCTCCTTGAATTTCCAATTCCAACTTTACCTCCATTCAATCAATCTTATTTGCAATTCAAATTCTGAAATCATTCCTTGGGGGAGTTGATCTACTCTAGGTATTCATGTTACCAGAGTTTTTCTGCTGATTCCACCCCATGATTATTTTACACTGTTTGGCTAGATGAGCAGATAAGGTGAAGTTGGGTTGGGGGTTCCTGGAGTAGTGATTAACAGCCCTTTGCCCCAGGGTGGGGACTGGTATCTGTACCTTTTCCCCTAGTGCTTTGCAAAGGACCCATACAGTCCTATGGCCTGAGAAACTGGGGACCTGCTTGGTGTGGTGGGGCTAAGTGGCTCTGTCTCATTTTCAGCTGGTCTCTGTCCTACCCTAGTGAATCATTTACTCTGAGTTGAGGTCTCAGCTATGGAGAAATACCAGCAATTAAGTCATCCCACCCTCCACAGGCAACAACTCGAAAAGAAAAATCAAACCTTCCCACAATCACACACTTTAGATAGTCTTCGGGTGATTGGCCCAGGTCAAGAGGTCCAAATCAATTGTTCCAGTCAGCACCACTTTCAGGTGCGAGAGTTCAAAAGGTCTCCGGCAACTAGATAGCAGGAGTCTGCTGGCAGCTTGAGTATGACTCAGTCTAGAGCTCCATGCTCCCAGCAAATGAATTAGTCTGGGAAAGTTGATGCCTCCTTCCCCATCTTGGACCTCTGTCACACCCAGTCACTGGTAACCCCACAGAGCTGTGACCCAGTTGTCTCCAATGAGCAGATGCTCCAGGGGTTTGCGCCTGCCTGAGTCACAGGGAGATCTATGTCTCCTTGGCCAGGCCACCGTTCTTTGCCACTATCCAGCAGGGGGAGCTGAGGCTGGACACCTTGGGTGCTTAATAGAAGCTGGGATGGTTCACTCAGTTCCAGCCCCCCACCCACACTCACACCAATTAATGTTGCTGACTTTTATATTTTGGCAGAATTTGTTTCTGTCCAGCTATATTCCCCATGTGGACCAGTCACTGTTTGATTTCACAGAAACTGTGACTCAGCCCCAGTCTGTGCCACTGCCTGGAGCTGGTGTGTCTGTCTCCATTGCACTCTGTGTTGGGGTGGGTGTGGTTAGAGTTCACACTTGATTCTCGGTTTCTGCCTCTCCCTGCCTGCTTTTGTCTCAGTTATGATCCCCTCAGGGCCAGGTACTGCTTAGACTCACTAAAGCAGTCCTTCTGGTTCAGCCCTCCCTGGGAGTATGCCATCTCTGCAAGCACGTATTCTAGTCCCCACTGACCCCCCTGGTAGGTACCGCCTCAGACATGCCTTTACTCATGGGGCCTGCATTTCTGTCCAAGATCTGTTCCACCAGTGGCTGCCACTGGAGAAGATGCCAGGCTTCCTCTGGTTGCCCAGAGAGGCATGGAGTGTCTCTCCAAGATATCCCCCTGATGTGAACTTTATAGTTCCTGCCACTGCCATTGCTCTTCTGTGCCATGGGGCACTGCCTTTCCCTCTCCCATATGGTTCCCTCAGTTCACCCTCTTCTCTTTACTCCTGTGCTGCAGAATCAGCACTAACTAGCAACAGCCCATGCCTTGTTCATACTTCTCAAGAAAATGCCCAAGAATCTAGACTCCATGGGGGACAGGTTTCTAGACTTTGGGGTGAGAGTGGGGGGGGAGTGCTAGGAGTTCATAATTTCGGGTAGAGAATATATACAGTTGTATACAGTTTTATGCCTGGCAGGAGAGTACCATGGCACACTAGTAAGTCCTCTCTAGGTATGAAATTCTGGTTTTTAGAGGGTTTCTCCCATGGGACAAAATAGGAGGGCATCTGATATAAAGTATAGTGTGAGCTGTTCTCGTGGGGCATGGGACTCTCATAAGCTTGGTGATGGATTTTGTACTTATTGTTTGTTTCCTTGGGGTCACAGCTCTCCTCAGCAGGGTTGATGTGCATTCTTCAACCTTCTTTCTTGGCTCAGCTCCAAATCCTCAGCTTACTTGCTAATATTCTGTCTTTTATCTCTCCTTATGGATGTGTGCCTCTTTGGAAAGCTGGCTCCAGTCAGCCATCTTGCCTCCACCCCTCCTTTTATTTTAAATTTTATAGCAATTATGCTATAGTCACTGCCTCAGTGAGTTCTTTAAAATTTTTGTTTTTGTAATAACTTTTGCAAAAAAGTAACAGCAAAATTAAGGCTTCCTTTTTCTGAAATACAAATAAATTACTAGACAAACAAATTTTTGGTGATCTGCCATAATTTAAGATATTCTTTAAATATATGAAAGGTTGGTTTGACTATGTATTTTTAAAGTAATCT